>NC_085841.1:37692505-37994693 GCF_035594765.1 Anolis carolinensis | reverse complement strand
TGTAAGCCCCTTATAATTAGTGTTTTCCCTTTCCTTCAAATGTCATCTCAGTTCCAATTTCTCCCGTGACATTATCACCCTCTCATCAAAGTCAACAGAATAGAGACCATAGAAAGGTTTGCTGCTATTTCTAGTACCACAAATTTCATACCTCAAACACCACACAATCTCTGGATTATTCCTTACCTTTCTGAGAAGAAAGCAAATTCTCTCAATGTTCCTCAACCGTTCTCTCTGTAAACATGGAGGGAGGGGAAGTAGAATGGACAGAAAATGTACAAGTTGTGAAATTGTAAATTAAGCAAAGTACAAGTTGAGTATCCTCTAACGGGAAATCTGAAATGTTCCAAATCCAAACTTTTCTACATGGGTGGTTGAGCTTGTGACACTTTTGCTTCAATGGATGCAAACTTTGTTTCATTCAGAAAATTATTAAAAATATTTGTATAAAATTGTTTTCAGGCTAAATGTAGGAGCCCTGATGGCGTAGTGGGTTAAAGCCTTGTGACTTGAAGGTTGGGTTGCTGACTTGAAGGCTCGAATCCAACCCGGGAAGAGCGCGGATGAGCTCCCTCTATCAACTCCAGCTCCATGTGGAGACATGAGAGAAGCCTCCCACAAGGATGGTAAAAACATCAAAACATCCAGGCATCCACTGGGCAACGTCCTTGCAGACGGCCAATTCTCTCACACCAGAAGCAATTTGCAGTTTCTCACACTGCTCCTGACGCAAAAAAAAGGCTAAATGTATAAGATGCATATGAAACATTAATGCATTTTTGTTTAGACTTGGGTCCCGTCACCAAGATATTTCTTTATACCAGGCATGCACAATCAGACATGGGACTCAGGCTCCCAGAAGCCTTTAGCCAGCTTGTCTAATGGTCCAAAATACCTGGAGAGCTACAAGTTGTATAGGCCTGCTTTATGCATAAACAATTGTTCCAAAATCTACAAAAAGTCTAAAATCCGAAATACTTCTGACTTCAAGCATTTTGGATACAAAATACTCAATCTATATTTCTGGAAAAGAATGAACTCTAATGGCTATAACCAACTTCATCAGAGTTTCATTACGAATGAAACAATAGCAATAACATCTCATCTGTCATCACTGCTTCCTGATTTAGTAATGCATTAGCCATGGCCACATTATACATAGTAAAGGTAAAGGTTTTCCCCAACATCAAGTCCAGTTGTGTCTGACTCGGGGGTGTAGTGCTCATCTCCATTTCTAAGCCAAAGAGCTGGTGTTGTCTGTAGACACCTCCTAGGTCATGTGACCAACATGACTGCGTGGAATGCCGCTGCCTTCCCGATGGAGTGGTACCTATTGATCTACCCACATTTGCATGTTTTCCAACTGCTAAGTTGGCAGGTATATATAGCATGGGGAAATTCAATAAAATCAAAGGAGATTCGCCCACAAATGTAGTTGATTCAACAACTTTATTTACCGTGCAATTCTGTGGCCAACTGTAAAGTGATACGAATTATAAAAATTGTCTCCTGACTTCAAGAAGGGGACTCTATGGATCAAGATCAGAGATGGGCAAAGTTTGGCCTACAGCCTACATGTAGATGGAATTGTGGCCAGTAATGTATTCAGTTGCTGGTTCTTTTCCAGGAGAGTTGCCAGGCAGTATTAGGCCTGACAATTTTACATAAATGCATTACATAGTTTTAGAAATGATTTTGGAACAATAAATATATGACCACCTTATCTTAAACATTTTATTAATCATGGGGGGGGGGGGGGGAATCTACAATCCTTTAAAAAGGTTTCAGAAAAGAACAGGGAAAAAATAACTTTGCCCTGAATAATCACTACCTTTTTCTTCTAGACCTTCACACCTTTAGTTATGTCATTTAGTCAATGTCATTTCTTCCTTGTCAAAAAGGAAAAAAAACAAAATTCTAAGTGCAGCAGCCAATTCTGCGGACTTAATTTCAGTCACTACTATGGTTAGAGGCTCAACACGCCTGTCTTAGCCTCAGGTTCTATTTAGGTAAACACATTTTTGAGCCTTTCACTCATGGAATATATCAAAGACTACATTGGAAACAACCATCCAGTTTGTAAGCAAGTGTAATATTATTTTCTACAGCAATCTTCCTCTCACACTGCAACATTTCTATCTACTTTACCCAGACAAGACAGTACAAGAATACCAAAAGTATCATTCTTGGTGGTCAGCAAGCAGCCTAGTAGAATTACTGTACACTCTTTTCTACAAAGCTTGAAATCTTTAAAGTGGAAAAGGTAAGTGGGTGGTTAAAGCCAGGCACCAAGGGAATATGAATCTTGCATTGCTGTTTGCAAATGGTACAGCAATTATCACAGATTATCAAAATTAAAAACAGCAAGGTCTACAATCACTGCTGCCGTCACAGGTTTCTGCAGTGCAAATGCGGGGAAAATTGCCTTAAAAGAGTTTGCTGTGGGTTTTTACAGCACACCTTTGGAGCAGATATAACATAAAAGAGAATCATATGAAGACCATAACTCTGAATGGAACTTCCATATTTATTTCTGGCAAGAGTTCTCTGCAAGCCCCCTTCTCCTGAAGGAAAGTACATGCAGCTCAGTGCACTTTGCCTCTTTGCATCTAAAATATCACAACCTGACATATGTGGCAGCCACTGCCAAACATACAGGTTGAGAACAATTTATGAAGTGTTCTGTATTTCAGATTTCTTTTTCTGATTGCAGAATACGTGTATTTGGTACCAAAGTCTAAACATAAAATGCATTTGTATTTCATATACATTGATATGTTTAAAACCAGAAGTAAATACATCAGATTTGCTACTGTAGTGGACTTCGCTCTGTGAACTTGCTTACTTATCAGGATTTCTGGCATTTTAAAACTATCTTTGGGCCATTAGTTTACTTTGATATATGCAATCATACATACCTATTTTCCATTGAAAGATTACAATTTCTATCACAATTTGGTTATTTTATGATATACAGGAACTTACCGCATGTGCAGGATTGCATTGGTCTATGGGACTCTTGAAATCCGTCTTTAACTCATCAAAGGCAATTATCTATAAGAGAAATGTTGAAATCATATTAATAGTATAAACTTTTTTCTTTCACAATAAGTAGCAGAGTTTCTTGGTAATAAGATAATGTATCCTTTCAGCTTTATTAGCATCGTTTTCTTTCACGGCACTTTATATTGGTGTAGTCTGGATGAATTCCATTCATATAGTGTAAACTCAGTCTAAAAAATTCAAGATGAGCAGTTACTCCAGACTCTGTATTGAAATTATGAGTACAGTAGTCCCTTTTTCCAGAACCCAGTATGTTTTTTCTATCATATCCAAAGTGACTTGAGAACATACTGAAAGTCACTTCTGGTGTGAGAGAATTGGCCATCTACAGAAACAGGGGATGCCCGGATGTGTTACCATCCTGCTGGGAGGCTTCTCTCATGTCCCCGCAAGTTAGAGCTGACAGACAGGAGCTCACCATGTCTGGCGGATTCGAACCGACAAACTTCAAGTCAGCAACACAATCTTCAGGTCAGCAGTTTATCCCATTGTGCCACTGCGGCTCCCAGTCCAATATATGTATCCTACAGACTGGGAAATGCAGCTGTCTTCAGAAGAGTTGAAAAATAAAACATGCCTTTAGGATGTTTAGACTATGCGAGGGTAGGACAGGACAGCCTCCATTGGTACCACTAGATCTTCCTCCAAGGATTACTAGCAACTAAGAATGTGAAATCATCATTTTAACCCTAAAAAATTGGGAGATTTAGTATACCTTAGTCTTGGTCTGCCTACTGCCTTCCTATGGTATGTTTTGCAAAAACTGAATACATATGCAAACACTGAATACATATATGAGCTTAACATCATATTCACTTTGGCCTTTACTCATAATTTTTGTTCAAGCAGGTATTTTGCTCTGTGGCTCAGATTTCTATTCTATTTGCCATAAATGCTACAAATTTGCTGTAAATGCTAATCTCTGCGATTTTTCAACAGTTTACTGTTGGAAGATCCCATTGCTGGTTTGAATCTCCTTTGTGGAGAGAAAAAGCGAAGTATACATAATAATAATAATAATAATAATAATAATAATAATAATAATAATAATAATAATAACAACAACAACAACAACAACAACAACAACAATGTCTTTCTTATATTGATTTTGTTATGTTTCCTACAAATTCTTTCCCCCATTTTCTTCTCATACTCATGAAACCTAAAAAAAGTCTTCAAAATGTTTGCAAAGATGCAAAACTCTTCCATTTAACAACACATTGCCTGTTGAATTACTTGTAAAAGATTACAAATTCTGAATCACTAGAATTTGTTTTATGACTAACATTTTATGGGACCACACACAATGACGTCTTGCTCTTGTAAGGTGGTATTAAAAAGTGATTTACTTGAGGCATCACATTTTATGAAGCCCTAAATCCCTTGTTATTAAACTATTTCATAAATGAGAACCATAATACTATGTAAATCCAGTTTGGCTATCTTGGGATACAGGTATACCTCAGCTAATGAAGCAAATGTGTTCCTGAGTGTTACTTCTTTAACAGAATCTTAATACCAGATATATAAATAATTTGGAAAGAATATGGATAAATTTCTACACCACAAAAAAAGACAACAATCAACAAATTTTATTCAAAAGTAACAGTATGTACATATGAAAGCCACATCAGGTAAGCCTTGCATTTGAATCTTCTAGAGATTACTTGAAAGCTTCTTTCCAAGCCTGTCCAAGATTTTTAAAAATCCTACAGTTAATGACTTGAGGGTTGCTTTTTGATCTTGTTAAAATTCCCATATTCCAAATTTTACCAAATGTGGACAGGGATGGAAGAACCGAATACACAATTATCAAATTTGCTAGGATTTGCTCAGGATGGGACCAACCTACTAACAATCATAGCATGAATCTTACATTTTGCTACATCTAGGTTTGCTACTTTATGGTTTGCCAGAAAACAGCATGGGGCTTTTCCTGTCCCTATACATATCTAGTTATCAATGAATTCTAAAACAAAAAATGACCTTGGAGGACCTGAATGAACACATCCTGTCTTATTTAATGTGTGTTAAGTGCTGTGCAGAATCTCCACTGTCAATTCCAATTCTCATGTATTTTGTTAAGCAAATGCATTAGCAATGCTCTAATATGCTGAACTGTGAATAGTATTTCAACTAAAGCAACCTCAATTTCATAATATCTTTGACAATATAATTAATGAAAGAGATTATTTGGGATGTATTAACAGATCTTCAATAAGAAATTGTGCTGTGGGAATCATTGCCGACATTGTTTCAGAGCCATCAGAGCATAGTAATGCCATCAAATCCCTAAGCTAGCAATCACTTCTATCAATAATTATGAAAAGCCAATTATCAGCAGCCCTAAAGAACTTCAGTGAGAAATGACCACTGCTTAGACATTTTGTGATATTAATTTGTTTTAATTCCAGCACTATGGTCAAGACATCTTCACCAATATGTTGCTTGAAACAAATACACAAAGACACACCAGAAATCAGCTTTCACGCTACTTTCTCTTTATTAATATTCTTACTGTCTTTGTACTGCCCTCGGGAGAGTTTACCAGAATTCAGACCTAGAAATATTCCTGCTCTACAGATTCTAAATGCAGGCTGACTACATTCCCGACGCTAAATGTATGCTGAATATATTCTAACCAAACTTGGAAAATAGGACACTAATTAGTCTTTCTCCAGAGACTTGCTGCATTAGGAAAACAATGTGCATGATCCTGCAGAAGGAAATTATTAGTTCAGTTGACCAAGACTGACATCTAGTCTTGGCTTTTTTGGCTTCAACAAGGATAAATGAAAAGTACAACATCAAGGCAGGAGAAATGGAATCCACATATCCAGGATGGGTGACACCTAGCTTTTGTGGGAAAAAATCTAAGGGTTTTAGTAGACTGCAAGCTAAAAATGAGTCAACAACTTACCTGACCGAACGTATCTCCCACTATGACCCACCGCATAATTGAAGATCTTTGGGGGAGGCCCTGCTCTTGATCCCGCCAGTCTCACAGGTATGGCTGGCAGGGACGAGAGACAGGGCTTTTTCAGTGGTGACCCCCCGCCTATGAAACACCCTCCCAAATGAAATCAGACAGGCTCCCTCTCTCCTATCTTTTCATAAAAGAGTGAAAACTTGGTTGTGGGACCATGCTTTTGAATGATAGAAGCAGCATCAACCACAACTTTAATGATCTAAGATATAGTGACAGACCCGGATCGGACTTGGAATGCGCCTGAATGTATATTTATATGAATGTTTTAATGTAATTAATTTAAATTGTAATTAATTTTAACTGGAATTGTTTTATACATGTGTTTTATATTTGTAAGCTGCCCTGAGTCCCCCTTTGGGCGTGAGAAGGGTGGGGTAGAAATGTTATAATAATAAATATGGTAGCCAAAAATGTCAATGCAACATTATCTCAACAGGAATACAGTTCAGATTGCGAGAACTAACAGTACTTCTCTATAGTAACAGTCCTGTGCCCCTAATCCCAGCAAATTTGGGGAGCTGACTCTAATGCTCCATCCTCTACTGGAGGAAAAGACTACAGAATAAAAGTCAGAGATAAACGAAAGGGCAGAGGGAAATGGAAATAGAAAGAACATTGAATCCCCACCACGAAATAAACAGACCAGACACAAGATGTGGAGAAATAAATGGGCAATTTACTGACCTATTTAGAAAACTGGTAATTGGCTAAGTAACTAGTTGTAACTAGTTGTGGGGGAGGCACTGAGACATAGGTAATGGTGTGAGGCGAGACTATCTGCCAAGCCAACCACTGGGTGAAACACCTGATCCAGGGGGCACTCCACATTAATGGTTTGCTATCCCGGCCGGTCATTATTGGAAGGCCATCCCTGGGAACTTCCCCCCTCTGGGCCATAAAGTCCCATAGGAGAGAGTCAAACTCCCCAAGGTAAGCTGTAAAGGAGATATTTAGGCGAACCTCCTAAGCCATAGAACCTATAGAGTTAGACCCAAAGTCCCTCTTCACCCAAAAGGAGGGGGTGCCAAGGTGTATGCCAATCCAAGCTTTCCTCCCACTTCCTGCCACAAAAAGGCTCAGGTGTCTGCCTAGTGTCTTTTTCCCATCACCACTTCCAATGCAACTTACAGGCCTTTTCTAAGATCCGCCAGGAATATGTCATTCCCTTCCCTGATAGATGCACCACATCTGATCTGTAAAGCTCTGGCTTATGGAAAACAGTGTCTGGATGGTGGAGGTACTGGCCCACCAATTTCACCACACCCTTTTTTAGTTGATAAAAAGAGCATTGGGATGATAGGACTATGGGATTTCTAACCAAAGGAAAACTGGTACTTATCTAGTACATTTTTTTTTTTGCATTTCACATTTCCCCTTCATGTGCAATAACTTTTCATATAAACTTTAACCATCAGTTGTGACCATATTGACCGTATTCTGAAAAGGACTTCCATATGCTCAGGTTTATTCAAAGCAAATGTCTGCCCATGCAAAAAGGATATTAGATTATACATCCTTGTGCCTCTTTCAGTAAAATTACAATTCTTAAGATGTTTAGATATACCCATTCCTCCAGACAGTGACAGCTTGAATACAGAAGTATTAGGATGAGCAAGAGATTGCATTCTTTTCAATAGACATTGGACTGAAAATTGCTCGAATTGAATAAGTGGAATCAGCTGAGGATCTGTGTTACAGGGATTTGTGGTTTCTGTTTTGTGAGGAAAATACCATTGCATTAAATGTCTGATGTTATTATTCAGTTCATAGTTTCTGAATACAATATAATTGGCTTTGCTACTCTTGTCCAGTTTGATCAATATGATTTCACATGAACACATTAACCCTTTTAAAACAAAGCAAAACAAAGAATGTTACAACTGAAAAGAAGAACTGAGGATGATTTAACTATGGGATTCTATGGCAAACTATATCTGAATATGGCTCACAGGAAAATAGAGCTGGAAGGGACAACAAGGGCCATCCTGCTATACAGGAATACACAATCCAGAAATATGGCCATCCAGCCTCCAAGGAAAGTTTTAAATCACTATCCAGGCTGGATTTTCCATTACTGAATAGTTCTTATCATCGGGAAGTTTAGGTGGAATCTTTTTCCTACAAGCTTGAATCCACTGCTCTGTGTTCTAGCCTCTGGAGCAACAGAAAACAAGCTCGCCAAAGAAAATCCTATAAAATTTGTGAGGTCACTCTAAATTGAGAGACAACTCGAGATCATCTAATTTACTGCCTTATAAAATATTTTTGGATAAAAGTATCTTTGTAACATGTACTTCAGGCATGAAACCAAAACTGGAGTGAAAGAACCATGTTTATCCAGTAAAGAGGCAGAAGATGTTCAGCATGACTCCATCAGAATTACTACAAAGAAGGACAGCTGGAAGGATGAAATATATTCCCTTTTAGGAGAGATTAGAGCATATGTAGCCATGCCAGTTCCATGTCCTGCAGAGACTGTCCACAAGGGTGCCAATTACTGCTGAACAGCATGGTGAGTATCTGTTCATTCTGAGTGAATTTGTCATTTAATGGCAGTGTAATCCATCTGGTGTTCCATGATAAAAGACTTTAGTCTATAGGACAAAGGTGGGGGTGAAGGCTCTATGCAACAGTAGAGCTAATTATGGTAAGATGTTGAGTTTAGCACTGAATAAATGTGAATAGTATTCATTTATTATATTTGGCACTTTTAGAGCATTTTCATAGATAGAATATGACTTGCCCTCAAAATACCTTGTATGTATTTAGCTGTGATAAATAAAAGATAGTTATTAGTGAATGAGCACAAGGGAAAGGTCGATGTTCTATGGTAAAGTGGCAAAGCCCAGATAAAATCCCAACAAATCCCTGAGCAAGGGTGGACATAAATCCAGCCCTCCAGATGTTGTTGGACTGCAGCCTCCAGTAGCACAAGGGTGCCTCTACATAGGCTGTACATCCCAGGGCTAATCCAGATTGAGGTACCTCCCAACCACTGCAATGGCAAGAAGATGTCCACATGGCCAGACACTATGCCAGCAGGAGATAATCCACATGATCCAATGGCACCGAACCTGATTTGGCACCACTGGACAGCCACCCTTATTATTGCCATCCCGATGCCATCATAGCAGCAATATGGAGTACGAAATTGCTCTTGGTCATTGTCTGTTGCCAACTCCAATGCTTGCTAAAGCACCAGCGAGATGTGACTTCATCAAACATGCCACCGGATTGTGGTGATTCTGGCAGTGCCTGTTCTGAGGCATGGGGAACCCGTCGGCTCATATCCCGCATCATCCGACTCACTCAAGTCCCCATCCCACGACGGAAAGCATCTGCTGCCCAGCTTCCCCATTGATCCAAGGCAACCCGGGAGGCATGCGCTGGTTGGCCTTTGTCAGAAATAGTAAAAATTAACTAGGTACTTTTAATTACAAAAATGTGAGTCAAGCACTGAAAGGTTTTAATAAGCTAGCATCTCCTTGAGGAGAGTGAGTAGGCCAAAGCTTATTGGAATTAGTGGGCCATCCTGAGGAGTGTTAGAACGCCTCAGTATGAAGAAGGCCTAGTGTGAGAAGCTTTGGTAAGAGAAGCCCCAGGTTGAAGTGAACTTTATTTGTGTTATGGAAACTGCTTTTGTAAATAATGCAAACATATTATTTTGCTATAAAGAAAATCCCCCTAAGGAAGAGATAACATTGGTCTGTGTGTTTTTGTTCTTTTTATAACTTTTTGGCTACTGGTGCTGGGTCATGCAGCTGCTAATAAGCTACTCTGCTGTACATTTACAGGGAGGGTCTTTTGTTAATAAGCCCACTCACCCAACAGCCTTCCCTTTTATGACGGAGACTCACCAGAAGTTGCAGTGTGTCACAGGATGGGAGCCGGCAGCCTCTGTTGTAAAATGATAGGTGAACCTATGCATGTCTTCGAAATCACCCCATCTGATGAGGTCGCTGGAGATGGGAGCGGGCAAGTGCCATCCAACCTCCATGCCACCCAAGTCCATGGAAAGTGAAATGGCTAGGTAAAAAGCAGCAGCCAATTTTGAATCAGAACCAACCCAACATTTTATATGTGGCCAACATAAATCGGACATTCCATTTTGTTCATGTGGCTGTGAGTGTTAAATAACAACAACAACAACAACAACAACAACAACAACAACAACAACAACTTTATTTTGGGGATTTGGGGCGGCTCACATGGGGACAAGCCCGATCAACATGGGTTAAAACACAATCAGCAAATTAAAAACATAATCTCCACATAAAACAACATCAACAACAGTTTAAAACCTAAGTAATAATAATTACTGGAAATTCAGAGGTTTAGAATTTGTGCATAGAACTCTGGGGAGGGCTTGTTTGATGGTGTCAGCATAAGTATGGTGGAGAGCCATATCAATAAAAACACTAAAGTCTATAGGACAAGGTCTGTGATAAAGTGCAGTAGCTGACAGTGAGAACAACTGGGCTGAGTATCTTGTGAAACTACTTACTCAAAGGCACACCGGCACATCCACGTTTTTAGGTCCTTACGAAAGATGGAGAGGGTGGGTGCCAGTCTAATCTCCCTGGGGAGGGAACTCCAGAGCCGAGGGGCCACCACTGAGAAGGCCCTCTTAAGTAGAAGTATATATAAGTTATCTAGTTTAACAAATAATAAAAGTAATGTAGCCTGTGTGATAGAAAGTAGGTTTCAAAGGCAAATAATATCTTCAGCTGAGGGGTTGGAAATCATGCCCTGTTCCCAGTCCTGCAATAAGCATACACACGTAAGACAGAGAAAAAGAAGTCAACACAGCAACCTGTTAAGACTCTCTTTTGGGAAATGGCTATGAAATATAATGATGAACACTTGCCTTAACCTTTATCATTATAAAGAAGATGGAACTACAGCAGGACCAGCCCAAGATATTTTGCTGCCTCATGGTCACAATTATTATTATTCCTGGTAGAAAAATGCAGCAAGATTTTCATATTCTGCCTGGAACAGCCCAGCAGCCCAATCTCTAGCACAAGAGATTAAAAAACAGCTACTCAGAAGTAAGCTACCACATTCATTCCACTTGAGGCTGCATGCTGAGGGGATGTTTAATACACAGTAATGTCTTTCCAGGCATCAAAGTCTCATCACTGCTGGGATTTACATATAGCAGGTGTGATGCTTAATCCTCTGAGAAAGTCAGAAGTGAGCAATCACTCCATAATGTCCCAGTTATCAAATCAAAATTACATATATCTTTATGTTCATTTATCATTTTATATCAACAGCCAGATAAGGTTCTTTTCTTGCAATGAGTTCTTTTCTTCAAGAAAGACTGAATATTTACCACTTTTAATAATATATGATGTGTATATGTAAATGTTTTTAGATCAAAGTGTGCTAAAACAAAGGAAGGCTACTAGAAAGGGGAAGGAAAGGAAAAGGAAAACAATAAGCAAAAGAGGAGATGAATATCTTTTTTTAAAGACTGAGAAGCAGAGGAATACAATTTCCTATACAGCACTTACGTTTCTAACATGATAAAATAAAAAGTAAAAATAATTCAAGGTACTTTGATTGACTGTCTTGTAGTTTCATATTACATTTCCTGCTGTAACAAAAAGACAAATTTGTGCCATATATCAATTTATTATTAGACTTTTTAACTGTATTCCTCCATGCTGCATCACTTGTATCATGTCTGTCCATAAAGCAAATTTCCAAAGTGTCATCAAATTCCAATGCATCAAATGCTCCCAATCATACCAGAAAGAAAGTATTTTATTAACTGTATTTCCTTTTTACAGTTACAGTGAGGCACCTACAATACAATGAAGCCACAATGCCTATTTGCTATAGAAGCAACTCACTTAACACAGTATGAAGTTCCTTAATGCCATAGGAATGTTTATAATGGGTATCTTCAGGGTCAGACTCAGTATTTGACTCAACTAAGTACAAAATGTATTCCAAGATGTGCACATCAATTGTAATTTATATAGCAATTTGGTATGTATTTACAGAAAATGGATTAGCCACAAATCATACAATGTTCCCTCGCTACTTTGCAGTTCGCTTTTGGCGGACTCACTGTTTTGCGGGAAACTGGTTGGATCTTCTTACGGGTGTTGTTGCTGCTGCTTCTCCTCCTCAGGGCTGCCCCCTTGCTCTGTGCCCACCATGTAGCCTTCCCCACCAGTGCCGGCAGGCCCCTTGCTCTCTGCTCACCATGTTGCTCTGGCTGCCTCTGCTCCTGAAGCCAGGGAAGAAGGAACGTTGCTCCAGCTGGGCCATGCCGGGAAACGTGGAGGACTTGGAAGAGGGGGCAGGAGCAAGGGGCCTGCCGGCGCTGGTAGGGAAGGCCTCACTGGCTCCCCAGGACGGGCGAGATAATGCCAGAGCCCAAGGCTCGGCAATCCTGGGAGTTGTGGGTTTACAACAAACAGTGCAAAACGACCCGCGAGCCTCCCTGGGGCTTGCAAGGGGGAGAAAGGCCACCTACCTATTACAATAATGTATAAATATTAAAATAAATATAGTGTCCCTACTTTGTGGATTTTCACTTTTCGTGGGTGGTCCTCGAATGTAACCCCCGCGATAAGTGAGGGAACACATCTCCATTGCTTTCAGTTTATGCAACTGACAAAGAGAAGCACAATAAAAAATAAAGACAGCATTTAAATTTCACAACTAAAATCCTTCCAACAAACAGTGTGACACTACATTATTTTCCATTTGTATCATTTCATTGTTGCACCTATAGTATAGAAGGACACAGTGTCTAGTTAAGCTAAATCAGGCAAAGGTATTACGGCTTATGGAAGTCTATTAATTATCATACAAAATAAAGGAAAATCATATATCTATAAACTTGACTCATTTCTTAATTACTTTAATCATACACATTTTCAAGATCATACTCTCTTTCAAAAGTTATAATACAGTAGAGTCTCACTTATCCAACACTCGCTTATCCAACGTTCTGGATTATCCAATGCATTTTTGTAGTCAATGTTTTCAATACATCATGATATTTTGGTGCTAAATTCATAAATACAGTAATTACTACATAGCATTACTGTGTATGGAACAACTTTTTCTGTCAAATTTGTTGTATAACATGATGTTTTGGTGCTTAATTTGTAAAATCATAACCTAATTTGATGTTTAATAGGCTTTTCCTTAATGCCTCCTTATTATCCAACATATTCACTTATCCAACATTCTGCTGGCCCGTTTATGTTGGATAAGTGAGACTCTACTGTACTTAGAACCATCTAAATTTTTTCAATATTTCAGCTATCTCTAGTTTTACTATAGTCAATAGGAAATCAGTTAAGTCTTGGTGAAGCGTTTCCTCTATCCACTTCACAGGATAGACGTGTTGTGCTATGCAACTCTGAATGCATATTCATAAATCGCTGCTGAAGTGGGTCTGAACAGATGGGACAGCCATGTATTACTCCACTTAGAGTCTGAGTTGGAAGTCCCCAAGTCTGCCTTGCAAGTCTTTTCAGAACCTGCACCTGTTCTCTAAAGCATCCTCCACAAAAGTCTGATTTTCACTTGCTCTATCTGTCTCTTAGACATTTTCACAAGTATGACATTAAAAGGAGTGAAACAAAAGTTCTGTACATTTCATAAATTCTAGGTGGAGGCTTTTGCCTCATTGGCACTGTAAATAGGATGGTGAGGTGCAGCAGTTGTATCCAAGCAAAGAGAGAGAAATTTCTCCAAAAGGAGATCTTGTTTCACCAGTTGTCCATTACGGAAGAGATCATAAATCTGCACAGTACCTTTTGCTACAGACTCTGTCCTGCTTAAATGTTACTTAAAAGGCTGACAAAGACAATGGCAGGGCAATATCCAGATTTTCAAGATGTCCATGTCAGAAGACTTTCAGCCCCCCCCCCCCCTCCAAAAAGCCTTCAGTTTTCACATTGTGTGCATCTCTTTTATTCAGTGGCAGAATAAGAATTAAACAACAGTGCTGTGTTTGGTTTTATATCAGTAAATCAATAAGATATATGTTATCAATAAAGCAATTAGAAAACATGAATTTAATTATTATATGCTTTCTAATTCTTCATTTCTCTGGTGATATGTTTCAAAAAATCTACAGCAATAGCAAGCAGAATTGGTGAAAGCAGACATGCTTGTTTAATGCCTTCTTAAATAAATAGGCTCTAAATCTAGCCTTTTAGCATGGAGAGCTTTTTTAGAGTCCTCATACTTTCATGTCAATGAGAGATTAATCAATGTCCATATCCTTGTTTAATAATAAATTAAAATAAAGAGTTACATTCTAAATTATCAAAGTCCTTTGGAATAATTAGTAGCAATAAAGATAGGGTTTTTTATCCTTTTGTTGGCTTTCTACTTGAGTAACATTTAAAAATTGTTTAAACATGTCAGTCATTTATCATTAAGGCAAAACAATTGATTATTATAGATATCAGACTGTGTAAAGCCTCTGATATGCTGCACTGGTATTGCAAAAAGCAATTTTAGTGTACTTACTCAGGCGATCCCTCTTTGTCTGAGTATGATGGTCCTCCAAATGTAGTGTCTTAGCAGTGGATACATAGGTGACTGTACAGCCCTATTCTTGACCCACATGTTCTTCCACAGTGAGGACTTCTGTGGAAGGTGGAAGGTGGTCCCAGTCAGGGTTGGCTTGATGCACCTTCCTCTTGGCATGTTTCTCCATTTTGCCTTCCATTTGTGCCTCTTCAAAATCCACAACACTGCTGGTAAAAGCTGGCCTCCTGCTAGAGTGCTCAAGGGCCAGGGCTTCCCAGTTCTCAGTGTCTATGCCACCGTTTTTAAGGTTAGCTTTAAACCGATCTTTAAATCTCTTTTCTTGTCCACCAACATTCTGTTTTCCATTCTTGAGTTGGGAGTATAGTAACTGCTTTGGGAAACGGTGATAGGGCATTTGGACAACATGGCCAGTCTAGCGGAGTTGATGGCGT
The DNA here is from genome assembly GCF_035594765.1 of Anolis carolinensis. Lineage (NCBI taxonomy): Eukaryota > Metazoa > Chordata > Lepidosauria > Squamata > Anolidae > Anolis > Anolis carolinensis. Next base: position 37,979,675 of record NC_085841.1, on the reverse strand, counting down.
AGGAGCATCGTTTCAGTGCTGGTAGGCTTTGCTTCTCTCAGCATGGTGACATTTGTCCACCTGTCTTCCCAAGAGATTTGCAGGATTTTTCAGAAGCAATGTTGATGGAATTCTTCCAGGAGTTGAGTATGACATCGGTAGATGGTCCACGTCTTGTGGGCATATAACAACATTCGGAGGACAATAGCTTTATAAACAAGCACCTTGGTATCCCTACAGATGTCTCAATTCCCAAGCACCTCAATTTATTGTAATAATGATACAACAGACATGTGTGTTGAGGTAACTTACATCAACCACTGGTTGACATTGTCATCATTCTCCCACTGACCATTTGTCTGGGAGACTAACATTTGACAATGTATCACTGAATAGTTTCTTGAAATAAAACAGTACATTTTCATCAAATGTGCCTTGCCAAATTCATTAATAAAGCAATTGACTGCAAGTTACTCCCCTGGCTTGACACCGTTGATTTAGGTTTTTATTTTATCCAGTACAATCAGGCTGTTCGGCAATTCCCTATGATCTTCACTTAATTACTTAAGGTTAATACCACTTACATATTTTTAGATGAAGCTAAGTATTAAATTCACATATCATTTATAACTCAGAAGATCTTTCAACTTGCTGTTGCTGTTCCAATTGCAACGATAACCTTCTGGTCTGTTTTATTTTCAAGAGTTCCTTCTAGCTACCTTGAAAGTTCTGTTTAGATCAATGGTTCTTCACCTGGGGTCCCCAGATGTTTTTGGCCTTCAACTCCCAGAAATCCTAACAGCTGGTAAACTGGCTGGGACTTCTGGGAGTTGTAGACCAAAAATACCTGGGGACCCCAGGTAGAGAACCACTGGTTTAGATGGTTCAATTAGATTTGATCTTTGGCCCTATCTAAGGTCTCCAACCGCCATGTAACTTTAGTCATTGCAGACACTACTTTTTTGTTATCTAAGCATCTATTCAACATGGAACAGGCTATTTTTATATTGAAAATGTTCCTTGATTCCCTCTTCTTCTTTTCTATGCCAGGAGATTTCCTGTATGAATAAGTTTCATAGCAGAACTGTGTAACTTCTGGTTTAGAATTTTATAAAATTCCAAAATACTAAAGCAAACTTCATCCACAAAATACTCTCAGGTTTGTAAAATAGAGCTCTGCCTCCAGATTCTAATGAATGGGTTTTAGGTAGCTCAGAGCATGGTAAGAAATTATTATTTGGTTTACAACTTTCATGTTTATTTAATTACTTAAGGACATCAATATCAGGAAGTGATCTATCCATGAGAAGGAATAAAACATACAGTATTTTCAGCTCTGATTCTTCTCTTTCCTGTCTAAAAGGTTGTACTGTTTCAATGAAGAAATCAAAAGGGAGATTTCACTGAGGGTTTTGTTAGGGTCTAACAACAACACAGTGCAGTATTACATTTGTATCTTCACCAGTTATAAATCTATTAAGTGACTGATGCAGTTGGGACATAAATTCTGTCTGCTCAATACTGGAGGATAACAAGAGCCTTGAGTGAACATTTCATCTACTAATTTCCCTTTGATAAAGATGGACTACCTATGGGATTTTACAATATATCTTCCAAAACAAAGACATAGAGAAGAAAATGGCTGCACCTTTTGTCTTATTTTGACAGATCCCATATTCATCTAAAATGGAATAATCACAAAGTCTTTGCAGTTATATTAATGTGTTCCCTACAGAACAGTGTTATCAACTTTGTGGGATAGGGTTACTTTATTGATCTCAAACATATTGATAAGAACAACCTAGCTTGGAAGGCAGGAACCAAAGGAGTTGATCACAAAAGTGGTTTGAAGAATTCCAGGTCTGTGGTTTGGGGACCATCAACATCTGAAAGTATCCTGACAGGATCAAGTCAAGATTTCATGGCTACCACGACAACCAGAATATTCTCTGAATACACTCTTGGTTCAGTGCATGAGGCAGGATATATCTTGTTGAATGGATGATGATCTGGCTCAATAACTATCATGTCAGAACATTTCCTGGATGTTCCTGAAGTTTGATTTGATGACAGCAGCCTTCCCTATAGTAGACACCTGAAAACTTATGGAACCTAAAAACTTTATTGAGTGCTAGAGAATTTTCTAGCCACTCCAGAGTTTTGGTTTTATTCAAAACCTCTGATTGGATAACTGAGTCACTGAGACTCCTTCCACACAGCTATGTAAAATCCACATTGAACAGGATTGCATAGCAGTGTGGACTAAGATAACCTAGTTCAAAGCAGATAATGTGGATTACTTGTCTTGATGTTCTGGGTTATATTGCTATGTGGAAGGGCACTGAGGGGACATAAAAAGAGCCAAGTTAGAGTCTGCTATTCAGTGTGTGTTGAACAGAGGAAAAAGTTACATGTAGCCTTCCCCCCAAAAGGACTGTGACAACTGTCCTCAAATGCTAATACTGGTAATGATAAGCTAAAGATAGATGTGTGTTGTTCATTCTGTAAATGTCCTAATAGACAGTATGAAAGTATGGAAAATCTAATAATGATTATGTTTGTCACAGATAATGGGTTCTATCGTATGTTTTCGTTTCCAAGTTTCCCAGGAAACAAGAAGTTAGAATACACAAGTGGCTGGGTAGTTGATTCAGTCCAATTTAGTATCAACGTATTCAGCAGATTGAAGGGAAATGCAAGAAGGTAATCGTCAACCACTTTGGAAGTCATTCAACAAAGTAGCAAAGCAGTGGAACTGTCTGCCTCAGTGTGTGGCGGATCTCCTTCCTTGGAGGCTTTTAAACAGAGGCTAGATGGCCACCTGTCAGGGGTGCTTTGATTGTACTTTTCCTGCATGGCAGGGGGTTGTACTAGATGGCCCATGTGACCTCTTTCAACTTTATTATTGTATGATTCTAGATAAGCAAAGACAGTAGTAAATGAGAGCCCTAAGTTATGCTAGTCCAGCGATTAAAAAACACGAATGCGGACAAGTGCTGCTTGTCACCAAGTAAGAAAGTTGTAAGCAACAAGGCTACCGGGGAGTCACTGCAACTGACCACCAATTAGTTTCTGAGCAAAGTACAAAGTGTTGGTTTTGACTGTAAAGCCTTACATGGTTTGGGTCTAAGTTAGCTACAGGATCGCCTTCTCCCATAAAATCTACCTTGGACACTGACGAACTCTGAATGGGGAGGGAGTAACTCCAACCAGCAGCACCATGGCAAAGAGAGTAAATGTTTCAGTCCATTGGCTGTCCCATGTCAGTGAAACAACCAGCTGGAAGAACTTTGACAGCTAAATGAGCTGCTGGAATTTAAAGCACATCAAAAGACCTATCTCTTCCAGCAGGCCTACCAGTCAGTTTTAACCATGAATTTTAAACTCGCATCTTGTGTTCACTATATTTTGATCTTTGTTCTGTGTGTTTTAATAAATGTATTTGTAGAAATATGTTTTAATATGAGTATTTTATATGTTTACTAGCTTTGCCTGGCCACGCGTTCCTGTGGCTCATGGGAATCATTTGTTGGCCAGGTGGAATAGTAGTGAATAGCCTTGCATCCTCAAAGCCTGGCCATTTTCTTCTTATGGGAATCCTTGTTTGGTGAGCTGGAATGTAATGAATAGTCTCAGTGCGGCACGTTTGAATGCTGTTGTTAGTCACCTTGATTAGCATTTAATAGCCTTATAATCTGAAAGGCTGGCTGCTTCCTGCCTGGGGAAATCATGTGTTGGGAGGTGTTAGGTGGCTCTGATTGTTTCCTGCCTTGTAGCTTCAAACCCTGGTTAATTCCTGCCTGGTGGAATCCTTTGTTGGGCAGTATTAGCTTGCACCGTTTGTTTCCTGCCTTGTATGTTCAAAGCCTGGCTGATTCCTGCCTGGGGTAATGTCAGGACCCAGGCTGCAGAACACCAATAACCATGCGCAGAGGCCAGACTCTATCTAATATCTTTATTAAAGAAATATATAAAAACAATAAAAACAAGTGAAGAATATAGTTCAGAAGCAGACCTTTCAGATGAGGTCAAATATAGTCCAGAAATGTATTGTCCAATATAAGATATTAGAGTTCAAAGTTTTAATCCACTTGACCGAAACACACACTTTGCCAAGCAATAGTGTGGGGAAATGACAGAGTCTTTAAAGTCCAATGTAGCTTGACAACAAGGCTGGAAAATAAACTTGATTCTTGGCTAGATCAAAGACTTGAAACGAGGCAAACATGAAGCATGAAACAAAGTCCGTGGCAAAACGTGAAACAAGGCAGGCTTGAAACTTGATCCGGGAAGCAAGGAACTGGGGTTACGAAGTCCACACACGATCTCTCTCCTCAAGCTGATCAATTGACTCCGCAAAGTTCCCCTTGCGACAACCACCTATATTGGGTCTCGTTTTCCCGCCAACAGAACACTTTCCCTAGAGAACGAGAAGCAAAACCCAACTCTGTCCAGATGCATGACTCCTTAGAATTTCCCAAGGGAAGCAGACCTAATCAGCTAGTTGTTTGGCAGCGATTCTCAGGCTCCGGCAATTAGCCTCTCTGACTCCTCTATCTCTAGTATAATTGTCCCTCCGGGAAAACGGGGGGGGAGTTCTGCCCAAGGCCTGTTTGGCTGAATTCTTGAGGGCAAACATCCTCCAGGTGGAGAGGCTCCGGCTCTGGCTGAACCGGCGAAAATCCCATGTTTTCCTCTTCGTCTGCCACAATAGTACTAGGAACAGGACTACAAGGCCCATGAGTCATCACAGGTAATCCTTTGTTGGGAGGTGTTAGCCCCTTCCCCGTCTTCCTGATATAACCTTAGAGGTTATAAATGTGTTTTAACTATATTGTAACCTGCCTCGAGCCACAAGGAGAGGTGGGTAAGAAATTGAATTATTATTATTATTATTATTATTATTATTATTATTATTATTATTATTATTATTTGGAGGCAGCAAGCAGATGTTCAAGTAGGCCGATATGTCTTACTTAATGGTCTTTGGGATCAGCATTTCTTTCTTAACCATTACACAAAGGACAGGAGTCTGTCTTCTGTGTCTTCAACATCTGCCAACTCTGCTGGGGAGCAGGACCTCCCACTGCTTCAGGCTCCAACTTTTCAGACTCCAAGAGATCATTGTTATCAGGAGCTATAGCTTCTTGGCACTCTGCCTCCTCTTTTCTGTTTGAATCATCCAACTCCCAAGTATGACTTATTGTATGTTGTATCGTGGGATGAAACATCCTGAAAAACATCTTAATATAATGTTATAGAATATAAGTGGAGTGCTCAGACAATGCTATGTCTGTGATTTTCCATGGAGGGAATATATACACACATATATACCCATGAATACTTATATAGCCTGAAATACAGTATGGTCAATGGTTTCAATATTCACAGGTTCACTTACCCTTGTTCCAAAAGACATCCCTTCTCTGCAAATCCTCCAGTGCGATTCTATGAAACGTTTCCAGCCAAAATATAGTATAAATCTAGTGTTTGCTATTATATCGAAACAATTGACTATACTGTATTTCAGGCTATATAAGAATTCATGGTTATATACTTGTGTATATATTCCCTTCATGGAAAATCACAGACATAGCAGTCCAGACTATTTTGGTACTACAGTACAACTTTAATGTCTATGGGGGATAGGTTCCAAGATCCTTCCTTCTCTGCCTCTACTGTTGATACCACTATTGTACCTTCCCATATAAATGTTCTGGAAATTCCTGAAATTTTTCAACTGAAATGTTGATATTAACCTGGCCTATCCGGTTTAACCACTATCATAAGTTGAAAATTGGGTCACTGGAAATTGATAAAGTTGACCAGAATTAGCTGACAAGAGACAGGGGTGGGCAATTCCAGCTCTTTCAACACATGCGTAATTCTGGAGGCAGCTGTTGTACCTAAACATGCTTGCTGTACCTAAACACAGACAGCTTCAGAAGGGTCACCAACAGTAGATTCCCATTTTTTCCTCAGGTCAAACTTTAACACATTATTTACTAGACACAATCTGCCTTTTTTCAGACTTCCTTCATCACCATCCCCATGCCAATGGGTGGAGGGGCAATTTCCAGCTACATAAAAGACAAGAAGGGGTTGTTAGGGGGGTTCTTGTAAAAATACTTAGTAAAAAGAAACTTCTTTGTCAGAATCTTTGTTAACTGAAGTATGCCTATGAAAAATTGTTCTGTAAGACTGAAATCCTGTGCTCAATTTCCAGATGTAAGCTGCATAGCACAAATTAAGACCTCTGAGTAAAACCAGTAGAATTGGGCTATAAAGCTCCTGTTATCCAAAGGCTTACAGGCTTACATTTCTCAATAATGGGATTTATTTTTGTGTAAATAAATACACTTAGGATTGAAAAGTTTTATCTCATTGGAAAATATACTTGCACAAACATTTACCACATATCCAAATTGTCAATGCAGTTACCGCTATACAAAATTAATCCAAAAATCAACAATAAAAAGTAGCACTAAAAGATAACAAAACTCCAAAGCATCAGAGTACATATACAGTGTTCCCTCACTACTTCGCGGTTCACTTTTCATGGATTTGCTGTTTCGCAGTTTTTCAATAAACTCTAAAAAGTTATTATAAATCATAAAAAATTACAATTTACAGCCTAAAGAAGGGACGAAGGAGAAGCAAAGGGAGAGAAAAGGAGTACAAGTGGCAACGGGAGGAGGAGGAGGCGATTTATCAATATACAGTTGGTTGATACAGACTTAAAATAGTGTATAACTACTAAAATAATGTATAAATAATAAATATAGTGTCCCTACTTCGCGGATTTTCACTTATTGCGGGTGGAACCTAACCCCCGTGATAAGTTAGGGAAAACTGTATATAGTAATTTTTCCTAAGGCAAGAACCTGTAGTACATCAAGACTACAGACCATATAATGGTCATAGCAGGACCAAAGTAAACAATTTTAAGGAGGGCTGATGAAGTACAATGTTTGCAACAGATTTGTACTCAGCTTTGCATCTTGTAAATAGATCAGGAAATCAGTTGCCAAGGTTTTTAACTGGAAACTGTACAGAACTCACTTGTACTTGTTCTGCTTTTTTTTAGTTACAGACATTTGGCAGAACATAGGAAAGTTGCAGCCCTTGTAAAAGTACACAGATTCCAACTAGATCAGGAGTATATTTTGTAGACAGGGGACTGCATTACTGGATTTTCAGCTCCTCCCAGTTTTTGGTGGGCTGTAACCATGTAGCCATGATTTCCATTTTGGCAACAGCTCTCTGGTTGTTCTTGAGTATTTGGAAAGGGGATGTTTCAAGATAAAGAGCACACCAAACAGGGCCGGTCCTAGGTAATTTTCAAGTGTAAGCAAACAGAATTTTGGCACTCCCCCACCCCAAACCAATCACTGAAAAATAAAAGCGTTGGATAAGCAAAAATGTTGGATAATAAGGAGGAATTAAGGAAAAGCCTATTAAACATCAAATTACATTATGATTTTACAAATTAAGCACCAAAACATCATGTTTTACAACAAATCAACAGAAAAAGCAGTTCAATACAGGGTAATGTTATGTGGGAATTACTATATTTGCAAATTTAGCACCAAACATTGAACTGGGATATAGGGCAGTATGGACTCAGATAACCCAGTTCAAAGCAGATATTGTGGGTTATTCTGCCTTGATATTTTAGATTATATGGCTGTGTGGAAGAGCCCTGAGGGTCCTTCCACACAGCCATATAACCCGGAATATCAAGGCAGATAATCCATAGAACTGAAAAAGGGCTTGAAGGTTATTCTAGTCCCTCTTTTAGTGAAGGGAATCTTCTACTATAAGATTCCTGACATGTAGTAATCTTGTATCTGCATAAAAACCATAGATGCCCCAGTTGCCCTGGCCCCCACTTTCCACGCCCCTGCGCTCCATTACTCGCCAGTGCTGGGAGCAAGCTGCAGCCGCCACGCCTGAACTTGAGTGGCCTCCTCCTCTGGCCACGCCCCCAGAGAGGAGACTTCAACTCCAAACAGCCTCACTACTTTGGCTGATGCTTGAGGCTGGTGGAAACTTGAGTCCAAAACACCTGGGTCACCACCAAAGCTCGGGAAGCACTTGAAGGAAGTGACTCTGCACCTCTGCTTTAAAGTGAAGGCATCTCAGCGCCACTTTTAACTGCCATGGTAGCCTGGTTGCCACAGAGGCCAGGCCAGGCTGCGGCCGCGGAGGCAGGAAGGCCACGCCTGGGCGGAGGTGCCTCCACGGTGCCCCCTAGACGATGGCGCCTTCAGCAACCGCTTACTTCAACTAATGGTTGAACCGCCCCTGACACCAAACAACGTTCAATAGTCCTACAAAGGGGATTTTGACAGCCCCATAATCACAGTCTTCAATTATGTATTGTTTCTTGTATTTCAAACATTTCCACATAATAGAACAGAATTTACTCCACATACAATGACATCACACTGACATATCTCTCTCCAGCAATGTGTGCAAGATCTTGACCTTTTGGATGACAGCCAGCTGATGGAAACTGATGTCAGCAAAGGTAAGGAGAACTTACTAGCAGTGACTATAATAGAAGACTGTTTAGTAACTTAGTTTGAAAAGCTCAGAGCTTGCTTAATCTCTGGGGCTGCACTGCCAGAGTTTCGGAAAGTAGCTATGCTTACTGGTGGAAACTGGATGCTGTGGGCTGAAAAATAGCTGAGTGAGTATTCTGCCCCTAAAGCCATGCCAAGTTTACTGAGCATGCTCCCCAGTATGTGGAATGTTTAAAAACATTTGCTTCATTTTGTGCAACCACTAGTTTCTGCAACGAAAAAAAGGAAGATTTTTAAACAATTTGACATGTCACAACCAACATTATTCCTCGGGTTAGATTGCTTATGAAAATCAGATTTTCTTCCTCCAAGAGTTGTCTAAAAATAGTTATAATTTGGTCACCTCTTTTCAAACTGGGATGATAGAAAAAGTTTTAAAAACCACTTTTTGGTGCATTGTCAGCTATATGTGCATTTCTATCTTGAAGACTTCCAGATTGATCAAGTAAAGCTGGCATTCAGTATCAGCCTTCTTATTAATACAGCTGTAAAATGGGCCACACCTTTTCTCCTTCAATCAAGCCCCCTCCTGACCAACATGGATGGATTTCTGAAGGAAAAAAGAGGAGGAGGAGCCCAAAAAGCTGAAGCTGAGAATAGGACAGTATAAAGATGATTTGGTTGTTGACATCTTGGACAACTGACATGGATTAAATGCCACCTTGCCCACTTCTATGCAGAAATTAATCAAATAATGCTTGTGGATCAATGGGTCCATGCCTAGGACTCCAAAGTCCCTGCCTCCTCGTCAGCACAACCGGCTCCCTTGGAGTATGACACAGCAATGGAGCCCATACAACTGGGTGGGTCTCAACCTTGACTTTTCTTGGAGAAAAAAGAGCACTGAAAGAAGGAAGGACTTCTGGCCAGTTTGTCAGGGACTATCCTTCTGGGATATGAGGCATCACAAGCCTAAATGGGCTCTTTGGCCTGGAGTGGCGAAAGTGATTGAAAGCCAAACAACAGAAGAACCCTCTTGTGACCCCCTGCTTGCAGCTGCTGCCATATGAGGTAGCAAAGTACAGCCCAATGACTGTGGGAGCACCAATTCTATGTCGAGTTAGAGAAATGTTCCCCACTATTCCATTTATCTACTTCTGACAAAATGTAGCCTCTCTAGACCAGAATTTATCAAACTGTGTTCCTTCACATGTTTTGGACTTCAAATCCCACAATTCCTAACAGCTAGTAAGCTGGCTGGGATTTCTGGGAGCTGAAGTCCAAAACACCTGGAGGAGCACAGTCTGAGAAACACTGCTCTAGACTATCGTCTTGCTCCTCCCTTCATCCTGGTGGATACCTGAGGCTGATCTGAACTGAATTAAGTACTTGATGGCTCATGTACTCTAACAACCTGATTTCTGAAATGCTTGCCAACTAGAACATAGGACACTAGCAGGCCTAGACTCAAATCCACATTTCCTGTAGCTAACCTGAACTGAAATAAGTATGTGACAGCTCTTGTATCCTAACCATCTTTTTCCTGGAACACTTGTCAATTGGAGCATAGCACACAAGCAGGCATAGGCTCAAATCCACATTTCAATTCACATTGTCCTCATTAAACCAGTACAATGATCCACTGACAGAGAAGTGCAAAAGTATGAATATTCAAATATTATTTTTATATGCACCCAGATATGTCTTGCTGAATTAGAACAATTACATTCATCTTCCTTCATGGAAAACAAAGAAATTAGCAGGCTCCTAAAGTTGATCTTTTATTTATATATTTGAGGCTCTTTGCATGCTGACCTACAACCAGTATGTTCCTACTCAATGTCTTTATTTTTTGTTACATGCTTGCTTGATTAGTACTAGTTACTCCCCATGCATGGAAAGAAGAAATAATATGCAAGTACTCCACTACTTCTTTTCTTAATAGGAAATGATAAAGAACTGTCTTCATCAGCTAAATATTAGCAATAACTGCTATATGGAAGGTTGGAAAACTGGCAAAATAGAGGACATGCATAGAACAAGTTTAAGCAATGGGTAACAGATGGGATAACAGAAGCATTGGAGGAGGGACTAAGAAGGAGAAAAATATTCAATGGGAAAAAGCAAAACATCTCAGGAAATACATAAGCCAGAGAGCCACAGTTATAGCTTATGGGCCAATTTCACTGCCTACTTCCCCATCATATTGCTTCACACAATGAATGTCAAAGTGCTTTTGCCTTCAGAGATTATTTAACATGGTATTTCAAAAATGTAATGAAGTATAATGGTAAGTTGCCCAGCTTGCTAAAATGTGGAACCAGCTAGCTTGCTTAACATGAGTTCATTATTCTCCTCTGTCACTCAATTCTATCTAGTACTTTGCTTTTCTCCTCTACCTAACTCTTCTGTTTTTCTAAAACAATATTTTCCAACCTGGTGCCACACAGATGTTTAGACAGCATTAATCTTCCTCGGCTATTGATCAAAATGGTTTAGGATAATAGAAGTTGGTGACTAAGAGACGCCAGGCTGGGATAGTCTGCCATGAAAGTACACATCTAACCAAATGTTTTGTTAGTTTTTAAAAAAAATAATTTTAAAAAGGAAAATAAGATATTCCATTGTCTGTTATTCAGACCTGAGCTGTATAAAATCACAAAGATAGTGAGGTCAAATTTAGACTGGGACCGCAGGTACGGATGGTCCTAGCCTGTTAAGCATTTATGCTAAAACCTAAAGTTCCCAATTGAAGAGCACACTCACCAGGTGAAGATAACCACCACGGTTTATTGGCAATCTGGCCAGAAATGATAAAAGTGCATCTGATGCCAAAATGTACAAGCATAGCATGTTATTCGTATATGTATTTAATACATATAAGGGTAAAGAAGGCGGCAAAGGATACAAGATAGGCAAAGAGTTGCAAGGACAGATACATTTTATTAAAGGGTTGAGAAAAGATAGTCTCTGTGAGAGATTTGTTGCTGTAGATCTGGTCCACAGGCGCACTGATACGTATCAGCCTATATCAGCAGACCTTTAATAAAAAGTTATAAAAATGAAAAGGGGCTTTTAAAGGAGAGTTGTGGCTGCTGGTTTGTCTACCAATCGTGCCCTTTGCTGGTGTCATGGAGATTCGGTGGTGGAGGGGAAGAAAATCGTATCTTTTATTTTGGTGCCCTTGGAGTACTATAAATCATAAAGGTGGGGTGCTGCGTTAATAATAATAATAATAATAATAATAATAATAATAATAATAATAATAATAATACATTTTATTTATATTCCGCTCTATCTCTCTGAGGGGACTCAAAGCAGATTACAGGGACATATATGGCAAACATTCAATGCCGTTATACAATTGACAAATACAGACAGTACATAAACAGAGGCAAGGCTTCTCCCTTTTTTCATCTTTGGAATCTGGAGGCTGTGCTCATCTCGGCCATGGGGAGATGCTATTGTTCCATTCTTCCACATCGAGGAGCTTGTCATCCATTGAAGCCTTCCTGATCGAACAGTCGGCATGTTTTTCAGGAGCGCCTTTTACCTCCCTGCCAAAGCGGTACCTATTTATCTACTCACAATGCTGTTTTCAAACTGCTACGTAGGCAAAAGCTAGTCTGATGGTGGGAGCTCACCCTGCTCATGGCTTGAACTGCCAACCTTCTGGTCAGTATCTTCAGTAGCTAGCAGTTTAACCCGCTGTGCTAGCCACGACCCTTATTCTACAACAATAGTGTGCTACAGTCCTTGCTGCATACTACCACTTCAAAATACTCTCTAGGCTCTCTCTCTCTTTAGGCCAACAGAGACTAGTGTTAAACCAGTAAAGTGGACCTGCCCTATGGAAGATGATATGAGGCTACAAATGTGAGGTATGATTTTACTCAAGAAAGGAGCAGAAGAAGCAAGAATCAATTGCAACCAATATAAAGCAAGATTCATATATCCCCATTTGAATATTATTTGTAAGTCTGGGTCAAATGGAACAGAATGTAATAGCTTGATGCGCCATTTTCTAGTCAAGGGCTCTATGCTAAAGCTGAAATCCTACACAGATCTGGGCATGTTTTTGTTTACTGATCTCACTGAGCTTCAGTAGCAAAAAATTAAACTTCCTGAATCCTTGATTTGAATCTTCCAGTGCCTTGCAGTAGAAGGAACTAGAACTCTTACAGTAGAGGGAACTCTTGTTGTGGTTCATTCTGATGATTATGAAAGGGGATTTGGGGAACAGCAGTTTGTTTCAGGAAATGTGGAGCCGCAGTTTGTCCCAGGGAATGTTGTTGACTCAAAAAGGCAGGTGGATTTGGGAGCTGAGGATGGCTTGGAAAAACAAACGGAAGGGAATGTGGAAAGTTCTTAGTCGAGCAAAGATAAGGATGACCTTCTACAGGAGTCTGAAATTTGTCAACAGAGCTCGGATGGGAGTGAGGGGGATGAATGCTTGTTAGACAGAAATTCCAGATTAAAGTTGAGGTCAGGCCTCCTTCGTAGTGTGAGAATTGCAGGCAGACACGGAGAAACAAGAGTGCACAAGAATGTGTTTATGTTTTGTAAAGAGGGTTAAAAGAGATGTAATTTCGGAAAGATTCCAGTCAGAGCAAGCTCGCATTTGGAGAATCAACTCTTGCCTCGTCTCATGCCTAGAATCCATGTTTGGATTACCTTTGAAGCTCATGTATTCATGTTACCTTGGATTTACTGTGCTATTTTTGGGATTTTGGACTAAAATCTACAAAATCATTGAACTGTGTTTAAGGATTGCACTTGCAATTGGTTTTTATTTGTTTTTTTCTGCTTTTTAATAAGTTTTGCTATCTTTCTTCAATAAACTGAAAAGACTTAAGCCTGCTGTGGTTGAGTTTGTGTGTTGGAGCAAGGTAGTAGTAGTAAGTAGTAAAAGTTTATTTATATACCGCTCTCTCTCCCGAAAGGGACTCAGGGCGGTTTCCAATATAAAATCAGCATAAAACATTGTACAATAAAACACTGAAAACACTATAAAACGCTATAAGAATTAAAAACAAAAACAAAACATAACAATCGACTAAAACAATCACATAAACAGAAGGAACCAGTGCTGAGGTGCGACATCTCTCCAGACAGATTTTCAAGGTACAAACATTGTTAGGAGGGGTCATAGCAATGAAGAAAACATACACAGTATCACAAAAGATTGCAGAATCTCGAAATACAGTTAATTTCTGAGAATCTTATAAACAGCCTGGTCACCAAGCTAAATTGCCAAGGCCCAAATTCCAATATGTCCAATTCTGAGAAAAATCAGGCTAAAACTGAGAGCAACTAACAGCTTATGCAAGAAAGAAAGATAATAAAGCCATATCAATAACTGAAGAGACTTGTAACAGGTGGCAGATGCTTAGCCTTCACTTCCTCTCAACTAAGTCCGAAACAGAAATGTGAACAAAGGTGATAGGCTTGCTTTGAATATAACCTATTGCTGTCCCAATAATACTACCATCCTCAGTTCTTAAGACATTTTAATGAAAAGTCAAGATGGAAGCACATGTAGCTAAATAACTATGCTCCACAGCTGTCCATCTCTATCCATTTCATTAACACAGAAAAGATTTTAATCACTATGGCAGACATCCTGGCACTTCCAGCAAGTACTAAATTGGCTTTAAGTTTTTATTAAATGGGGGGGGGGGATAGCATGCTGTGATATTTCCTGTGGACCTGTACTGCTTAAGCGGTATTCTTAACCAGATAGCATTAGTGCACAGCAAGAACAATGACTGGAATGTTAACATTTGAATCTTTACTGGATGACTCACAACACAGAGAAGTTTGACATTTAAAATGGATAAGAAATTCAACTTCACAGGAGCTGAACAGCTTTGTCCATAGGAAATAAAAGTCACATAGCGCCCACTTGTATGTTTCATCTAGAATCCTGAAGGACAAATTGTTCAAGTCAAACTATAGAATCAAAAGTGAGAACTTACAGAATGAGTCTCAGGACTTCATCACATTGAAATCCACACGGAGGGCTACAGCGGGCGGATTTGCCATGCAGTGTGGCGAATCGACAGGTGATAGCGGGGGGAACCATTGCCCCGCGCCCTACATTACCACTTACTCATCCCACAGGAGGAAGCGTTGCTGCCTGGCTTCCCCCCACATTCACCCCATTCTTCTCAATGAGAACACAGGAAGCCTCCCGCGTTCTCGTTGCTCCCTCTCACGATGATTTCACAACCGTTGAAGGATGGAGCTCCACTGGAAGGAGATGTACGTCGTTTCTTGGGATCCAGCAGGCTCCATTCCTCAACTGTGGTGAAATCATACGACAGGTACATTTACCTATGTGGTGTCAGGGTGTCAGTCCAGTCATAATTTTCCTTATTTGGCAAAAGCCTTCAGCATGCAGAAGAGTTTAAACAGATTATATGAGATATATTTAAACTGAGAAACCGTTGGTAAATCAACTTTAAAAACATTTTAAAATGAACAATTGCATTAATAAATATTGAACAGACAAACAAAACCCAGACAAAACTGAGGCACCCAACTGGAAGCAACTGGGAGATCTATAGAAATTCAGAAATCCAAAAATTTCAAAAATATCTCTGAATTAAAACTGTCTTCCATTCATCTTCTACCATCTGAAAAATACATTTAGCCCTCCACATTTGTTGGTTTGCATTTTGTGAATATTATCCATGGGTTTTATTAAAATCTTCTCTCCGGGAATTTCTAGGTACTTCAGTAAAACCTATAGTAAATTTCTACTATAAGAACTGGAGATTCTTAAAGAGAACACCTCTCTAGGAATCCCTAGATCCTCCAGCTGAAGTTGACCACAGCGTCATGTAAGAGGACTTAAACATTTGTAGAGAAGTGTTCTCTCTGATTATTTTTTCTTATTTACATGTTTTCCACATTCAGGAAGGTCTTGTGCCCCAACTCTAATGAATCTGGAGGACTGACTGTATTTCCCCTCGCAAGCAAGTTCCATAACACTGGTGCTGCCACTAAGAATGCCACCAGGGTTTTTGTGTCACAAAGTGCATATTTGTATGATGGGACAATCCAGATCAGAAGCTCTACAGATGAGCCCAATATGCAAAAAAAAGCCGATCCACTCTATTGCTGGTGTTCAGACATGAATGCTGAAACAGACCCGTCCACACACACAAGAGGAAAATATTAGCAATCTTATGAGAACCGTAAGATTCACAGAAGGAAACAAAACATTTAGAAAATGCAGAGCAGGGGAAGAAAATCAAAAAGACTGAATGCTTAATGCCATCCATATGCTGATTGGTTGTTCGGGTTGTGATGGAAGAAAGAATGGAATACCATGTAGGAAGAGATGACTGGCTGAGTGGAATGTTATGCATTATCACACTTAGTTGCAGATCATCTTTATTATATTCTCTGTTCTGTGTTGCCAGATGTTTGCTCTTCTAAAAAGTGAGTGGCATTTCCATAGGATATTCTGAGATAAAGACCTGCTTGCGGGCTGTCTGCAGCTCCCAGCACCTTTGCTCCAGCCCCACAACCTCTCATGTGGAATATCTACAAAGATTTGTAGCAATTTTGTAGTTTTTGCCCAAATCCAGGTTCCAGTAGGGGAAACAAGAACATCTGTTGTGCACATGAGAACTGCTTGGGAAGTAGGAAAGCAGAGAAGAGAAGCCACTATGATGAGCAGGTGGGGGTTTTTGTAGCTGCTTCACCTTCATAATTCATGAAGCCTTCAATTTAGTAAAAAGCTCTGACCTGTTAGACTAGCAAGAATCAAGCTAGCCAAGAAACTAGAGGTGTCATTTCCTACCACCAGCAGGGAAGCAGATTGAAAAAGAACTGTCCTGCCTTCTTTATTTTCCCAGCTGCTTCAGCCTTCCAGCAGGCACAAGGAGGTGGGCAGCCATTTGATCACTGCTGGTGCTGCCAGTGCTTTGCTCTCCCAGCCTTGTTTTTACCAGGCTGCTTTGCCTTCCCTGGAAGCACAAGGGGGACACTTACAAATCCCTGCCTCCACTGTTTTGCTTTCTTGTAAAGCCAAAAGACTGAAGGCTGCAAAAGCAAAACAGTAGCAATGCTACAAGTAGTCGTCATCATCATCATCATCATCATCATCGTCATCGTCATCATGGGCTATCAGTCGTGGCTAAGTATGATTATCTTCCAAGGGTAGAGTTTAGGCAGTGGGTCTGTAAGCGACTGTAGAGACTTATTCTGGATTCACATGGTCTTTCACAGTGAGGACACTCTCAGTCCTGATACACTGAGAACTGAGAAGCCTTCACACTTGACCATTCTAACTGGAGGTCAGATGTTACCAACAGTGCTGTGGACTTTGAAAAGGCAAGATCGGAGGGCAAAAGGGTGAAACGTGCCAAGAGGAAGGCGCATCAAGCAAACCAATGCTACAAGTAAACTAGCGGACGCATACAACCTTGCCCTGCATAGGAGGCAAACCAGCGAGGAAAAAAAAAGACAGTGCCCCCCTCCCTTTCTTTACCTCCCCCTTTTCTCTACTTTTCTGTGGAATTTAGTTTGTCAGTGACATTTGGAGTATGGATATAACATGTTATCTTTAAAGCCCTACATGGTTTGGGTCCAGGTTACCCTACAGGATCACCTTCTCCCATACAATCTGCCCCTTAGGACACCTCTGCAGGGCGGCTACTCCAGCCAGCCAGAACCCAGCTGGTGACCATCAGCCAAGGGGCCTTTTCATCAGCTGTCCCAAGACTGTAGAATGACCTGCTGAAAGAGCTCCCTGTCAGAATTCAAGACACAACTGAAGACCTTTCTCTTCCGACATGCCTACTTAGTCAATTTAAACTGTAAATTTTAACCTGCCTTTTATTGATGCTGGTCTTGTGTGTATTTTATAATATGCATTTTAATAGTATTGTATCTGTTTAGACATAGGGTCCCTGAAGTCAACTAAAATGAAGATTAACTTGTTTGGTAAGTGTCCGCTGATCATGTAAAGTCCTATGTACACAGTTGACACCATGTAAATAAAAAATGATAAGTAAGCATCACTAACTGTTGTTGTTGTGTGCCTTCAAGTTGTTTCCAACTTATGGCTACTGTAATGCAAAGAAAGGTTTCTTGATAAGATTGTTCACTGGAGGGGAGAGTTTGCCTTTGCCCTCCCCGGAAGCAGACACCTTCCCAAGTGTATCCTGGGAGAATTAATTACTGAACAAGGTTTCAAACCCTGGTCTCCAGAGTCATAGTCCAGCACTCAGAGCCGGCCCAAGATAATTTTCAAGTGTAAGCAAACAGAAATTTTGGTCCCCCCCCCCCCCCCCACCAAACCACATGAACGGGCCATAGAGCATTGGATAAGCAAAAATGTTGGATAATATGAAGGGCAAGTGTGAATAACTGCAGTTGATCACCTTGATTAGCATAGAATAGCCTTGCTAGACATGGTTATGGTTATTGAGCATTATTCCTAGCAGTGCAATAATTGAGGACTTTTTAAGTATTGACCACTGGACTGATTCTGGACTATGATTGTGAACTTATGTGGTTGTAATTGTTGTTTTTAGTAGTTTTTGTTTTAATGTTTGAGTTTAATTGTCATTATATTATTGGAATTTGTATGTCGGCCATCGAATTGTTGCCAGTTGTGAGGCCACCCTGAGTCCTCTCCGGGTGAGAAGGGCGGGACAGAAGTATGGGAAATAAATAAATAAATAAAATCAGGACAGTAAAAAAAAGAACACTCAAAAACAGGGGAATTCCAAACATGAAACAATCAGGGCCAGCTAACACCTCTCAACAAAGATATACAAACCCCACTTGCTTAGTTTCCAACAGACCTCACAACCTCTGAGGATGCCTGCCATAGATGTGGCCCTCCTCTGGACACTTTCCAGCATTATTTGGCAGAGAAGGAGAAAGAATTTGGGCCCTTCCACACAGCTCTATAACCCAGGATATCAAGGCAGGATAACCCACATTACCGGCTTTGAACTGGATTGTCTGAGTCCTTACTGCTATATATCCCAGTTCAAAGCAGGTAATGTGGGTTATTTGTTTGAAGCCATTCTTCCAAGTTCTAGTCTCCAAGGCAGAAGACAACAAGCTTGCTCCCTCCTCCCTATGACTTCCTCTCACATAATTATACATGATGAGGAAATTCGCAGCTTGATTTCGTCCCCGCAGGCTATATGATTATGTGGGATGCAGGACTTCTTTGGGGTCAGAAACACCGTTTCCCGCCAAAGGGAAGGGGATGGGGTCTCAGAAACATAATGAGGCAACATAACACATGGGCAAGTAGGAACACATAGACAGAAACACTGAGCTTTTAGGGCAATTTTATATACATGAGAGATGTAGTTTCCCAAAGTACCCTAGCAAGCCAGACTCCTTGGCACATAAATCCTGGGGGACTCTAAAGAGAGGGATAAAGGAAGGAATGTCCCCAAGTTTGGGAAGGCGCGGGGCCAGGATGGCCCCGATAGAGGGAAAAGATGAACTGATTACAAGAGAGTGAATAAGTATAAGTTCCGAATTGCTATTGTTACAGAGCAGTCGGTGGATCCCAGAGAGAGCACACCACACTCGCAGGAGGCTGCGAGTTCGAATCCCACTCAGGGACAAAAATGTCAAAATGTCAAGCTGGAAAAAGGCATGGGAGGGTATGGAGCAAGGCACATGTTTTGCCAGAGAAGGCGATGAGGCTTGACAGCTCGATTTATTTATTTATTTATTTATTTATTTATTTACTACATTTATATGCTGCCCTTCTCACCCCAAAGGGTTACAAATTACATTCACATACAATACATTATATTATTAGCATAGTAAAATAATAGTATTAAATTACTATATTGTTCTAAATCATGACATTGTAATATTATTAGTAATATTACATTTAATATATAATATATAATTAAAATTATTAAATTGTATTATCAGTATTATATTGTAATAATAAATAATTAAATAAAGCTTTATTATTATTATTCTTAGAAGATAGAGGGAAAAGATGAACTGATTGCAAGAGAGTGAATAAGTATAAGTTCCGAATTGCTATTGTTACAGAGTAGTCGGTGGCTCCCAGAGAGAGCACACCACACTCAGAACCAGAAGGCTGTGAGTTCAAATCCCGCTCAGGGACAAAAATGTCAAAATCAGCTGGAAAAAGGCACGGAGGGTACGGGGCGCATGGAGAGCTGCCAAGGCACATGTTTTGCCCGAGAGCGCCCCCCCCCCCCCCCCGTCGACGTGCACCCAACTCCGAGGCGTAATTGGCATCCCATGTTTGACCTGCCCTGCCAGCACTTAAACCACAGTGCCTTTAAAGCCACTGCTAATTTGATAGAATTATACACTGGGCTGTTGGAGAATAGGTTTGAAAAAGGGACTGACAGAGACATCAGGCAATTATTTATTGACAATTTCTTTATAGTTAATTAACAGAGTTTTTTTAAAAAAGAAAAGAAAGAAAAGGAGAAGGTAGTGTTCATAATTCTAGTCATTAAAGGGAACTGAGCATGTACTAGACTAGACCATCAGCAGAGATCCATTGTCATCCTTATTTCTGTTGTTTGCTGTTTTTAAAGACATGATGAGAAGTGTTCAGAACTCTGAAGATACTTGTTTCCTTTCAGATTTTTTTTGCACATCTGTTTTGATTAAAGTTGCTGCAAACATAACTGTCAATTCATTCCAACAAATCTATGTCACTAAATAATAAGTGCAATCAAATTTCCATATGCAGACTCTGAATGGAGGGGAAACCAATTTCCTGTCTCCTTCCTTGCTAGCACATTTGTGGTTTCAGAGTGCCCTGAAATCTGAGAATGAGACATGAAACAGGTGGAGTAAGCATTTTTTGCAACAAAAAATATTCTGAATATGGTTCTCATAGCAACCTGAAAACATTGGGCCAACTCTTTTTGACAGAACACTACCATTGAACCCACAACAACTATTTCTTTGCTCTCCAGACTAGACATGAACTACGAAATAATTAAACATAATTTAAGATCTTATTGCATGCTTGTTAATTATTCTTTGTTATGGTTTATGAAATAGTTCTCTCTCAGTGTGTGTACGCATATATACCATATATACTCCAAGTTTTTCAGCCCTTATTTATGAGCTGAAAAAGCCTTTCCCGGCTTATACTCTGGTCAAGGTGAAGGCAGCAAAGGAGCCTGCAGGCTATTGCTTGCAATATGTGATCTATTTCTCTCTTCTCTCTTATCAGTGTGTTTATTTTTCCAAAGCCTCCCTCACTCTTAATCAAGGGAATGTTTTGAAAAGAGAGACACCCTTGCAAGTCAGGAAGAAGAAAAATATATATTCATTAATCTAATGAAAGCATTTTCCCCTAAAATATTTGTTAAACTCTCCTACAGATATATAGGCATTAACCCCTTGCAAGCTTTTGCCATCTCTATGTACCTTTATATATGTATCTATCTATCTACATTAATTTTATATATGAATTTTCCCCTCATATGTTTGCAGGTCTTTGCAAATCCTTTATACATATAGATCCATGTACCTGTGTATCTGTAGCCATACATATACATTATTTTTATATATGAATTTACCCTCATATGTTTGCAAGTCTCTGCAAATATCTATATAAAGAGAGATGCCTGGATAGATATGAATATATTCTTACCTACCTATATATAGGGCTTGCAAATATTACAGGAGAGAAATGAACACACAAATATATATAGACATGTCTAGATAGATATGAATGTGTGTGTGTGTGTGTGTGTGTGTGTGTGTGTGTGGCTTGCAAATATTGTAGGGGAAATGCACACACACACACATACACATAGAGAGAGGGGGGATTTGCAAATGTTTCAGGGGGAAATGCATATGTGAAATTAGTATATATAATTATAGATCTACTATATCTAGCTCTGCATTGTTTATGTAGGCTTTGAATGTTTGCCTGTTACTATGTTGGAAGCCGGCCTGATTCCTAGGGGAGAAAGGGTGGGATCCAAATGAAGTTTTTTATTATTATCATTATTATTAGATTATTATTGATACCATATTGTTTTTGTTGCCCCTACTTTTCCACTTATAGAGCTAGTTTCTTGTTTTTCTTTGAAATACGGTAAATATTCAAAAACATTTAACTTACTGATGCCTCGATTAATGAAATTTTATTGGTATCTATTTTTATTTTGAAATTTACCCGTAGCTGCTACATTTCCCACCCTCGGCTTATACTCGAGTCAATAAGTTATCCCAGTTTTTTGTGGTAAAATTAGGTGCCTCGGCTTATATTCGGGTAGGCTTATACTCGAGTATATACGGTATATATATATATATATATATATATATATATAGTACAGCAGACTCTCCGTTAACCAGACCTCAAGCAACCATAACTCTCAAGTAACCGGAGAACAAATAAAGAAATATATTTTTAAAAAATAATAAGTATGTATGATAAGGAAAACTATATTACGGTACATTAAGTTAAGTTTGTCATTGTTAGTTTTAATTTGATTTTAATTATTGTATTCCAATATTCGTGTCAAGTCAATACAGTATGTATGGTATTGTCAGGACCCAGGCTGCAGAGCACCAATAACCATATACAGAGGCCAGAATCTATCTAATATCTTTATTGTGGAAATATATAAAGTTAATAAAAACAAGTGTAGAAAATAGTCCAGAAGTAGACCTTTCAGGAAAGGTCAAAATTAGTCCAAAGAAACAATGTCCAATATGAAATATTAAGGTCCAAAGTTGTAATCCAGTAACCGAAACACTCACTTTGCCAAGCAAAGTGAGGGGAGATGACAAGGTCCATGAAACTTAAGCAAGGCTAGGAAGTAAACTTGATTCTTGGAGCACTAGGCTTAATTCAAGGCAACAAGAAACGAGGAGCAAGAACAGGATCCGTGGTAAATTCGTGGCGAGGTCCGGAAAGCAAGGCAAGGTCCGTGGAGCAAGGCAAGGTCCTGGGAAGCAAGGCAAGGCTGGAAACGGGAGCAAAGGACTTGGACGCGGGAGTAGCGTAGTCCACACACAACCTACTTCCGAAGCTGACGAATTGACTCCGCAAGATTCCTACGTGGGCAAAACACCTAAATAGGGTCTCGTTTTCCCGCCAAAGAACAATTCTCTGGGGAACCAGAACCGAAAGCCATTCTCTGTGTCCAGATGCATGACTCCCTAAAGTTTCCCATGGGAAGCAGGCTTAATCAGCTGAATGCCTGGCAGCAATCCTAGCGCTCCTGCGAGACGCCTCCTGAGCGCCTTTCTGTTGTTTATAATAATCACGGCGAGAAAATGGGGGAGATTTCGGCTCAAGGCTTGTTTGGCAGACTTCTGGAAGGCAAATCTCCTGCAGGTGCAAGGGCTCCAATTCTGGCTGAAAAAGCTCCAATTCTGGCTGAAACGGTGGGAAACCTAAGTTTTCCTCTTCATCTGTCACAACAGTGCTAGGAACGGGACTACATGGCCCATGAGTCATCACAGGTATGGTTATATTATATTATAACCAGGAGATTTTGCTGGTTGCAGTCATCTCTCTGGAATCCTTAAAAGTCTTTTGCCTCTGATGTAAAGCGATGGCTTATAAGCCGGTGCTTATAAGCTTTCTTGATCTTTTACTTTGTGAAACTTGGGCTGACCACAAGCTTCTGTTGTCTCTGGAACTGATGGTATATGGATACTGCTAAATGCAGGTGCTAAATGCAAGGATGCCTGTTGGATTGCTGAGCCTAAGATTACCAGATAATGACCAGGTCTCTAATCACTGTAGCTCTGATGCAAAAAGAAAAGAAGTCTAGCAAGAAAGCTCTGAACAGGCAAATGAAACAGACCAACTAAAGCTGGCCTCTAGGGGGATTTTATGTTCCACCCCAAAACTAATACAAATGGAGGTATACACTATTGAGAAAACCTAAACAGAGGGAACTGAAGCAAAGGAGAGAGAAAAGCAGAGACAATACTTCATATTTTAAATTATGTTCTTACCTTCCAATGTGTATGCTACTACTCTGTTTTGTATCAACTATAAATTTGACAAGGATTCTCTCCACCCAACTATCTAAATCACTGACAAACACAAGAGCATCAGCTTCAGGAGAGAATCCTGAAGTACTACATTTAAGACCTCCTTCCAATTTGAATCACAGCCACGGATGACAACTCTCCAAACAGTTTTCCAATTAATTATGGATCCATCTGATGATGTTTTCATCTACAGTACTTTATATTTCATCAGTTTTATGATCAAATATCTAGAGGGGCCTAATCAAATTGCTTAGCAAAATCACAACAAATCCTCACTGTCTACTAAACTAGCAACCTGCTCATAAAAAGATATAAGGTTCTTGATAAACCCATGTTGACTCCTACTGATCACTGCATTTTCATCAAGATATTTGTAGATGATTCCTGTATGATCTAATCTAATATTTTTCCTGATACTAAGAGCAGACAATAACAGGATCTTTCTTGGCTTTTTTGAATTGAGGGGCAGTATTCGCTTTCTCCAGTTTTCTGGCGCCTCCCCCATTCTTTAAGATTTCTCAAAAAATGATAGTAAATAGTTCTCCAAGTATTCAGCAAAACCCCTTAATACTCTAAGATGCTGTCCATCTGGCCCTGCAGATCTGAACTTATTTAAGTTAACTAGTTGATTCTTGACTAACTCGTCAATCTTGATTTATTTATTTATTTATTTATTTCCAATATTTCTACCCCGCCCTTCTCCCCAAGGGGACTCAGGGCGGCTTACATAACTGATAGGATCACTACCAGTACATCATAATACCATAAAATAAGAATAAAACAGTTAAAATAGTTAAATAACATAGTAAAATACAATATATAAAAGATTTAACACAGTGCAACACCGAATATATATGCCAATCATCCATCAGACTTTGTGCAAAAGCCTTAATCCAATCCATGTCAATACTAACTGAGTTCATTCATTAAATGCTTGTGCGCATAGCCAGGTCTTCAACTTCTTTCTAAATCCCAGAAGGGATGGAGCCTGCTGGATGTCACTGGGGAAGGAGATCCATAGCCGAGGAGCCACCACCGAGAAGGCCCTGTCTCTCGTCCCCACCAGCCGCGCTTGTGAGGCAGGTGGGATCAAGAGCAGGGCCTCCCCGGATGATCTTAATGTTCTCATGGGCTCATAGGAGGAGATGTGTTCGGACAGGTAAGTTGGACCAGAACCATTTAGGGCTTTGTAGGTCAAAACCAGCACTTTAAATTGGGCCCGGTAGCATATCGGCAGTCAGTGGAGCTGGCTTAGCAGGGGGGTTGTGAGCTCCCTGTAAGCCGCTCCAGTTATTAATCTGCCTGCTGCCCATTGTACTAATTGGAGCTTCCGGGCCATCTTCAAAGGCAGCCCCATGTAGAGCGCGTTGCAGTAATCCAAACAGGATGTAACCAGAGCTTGGACCACTATGGCCAAGTCAGAGCTCCCAAGGAACGGGCGCAGCTGGCGCACAAGTCTGAGTTGTGCAAAGGCTCCCCTGGCCACTGCCGAGACCTGGGGCTCCAGGCTCAGCGATGAGTCCAGGAGAACACCCAGACTGCAAACTTGTGTCTTCAAGGGGAGTGCGACCCCGTCCAACACAGGCTGTAACCCTATTCCCTGTTCAGCCTTACGACTGACCAGGAGGACCTCTGTCTTGTCTGGATTCAGTTTCAATTTGTTGGCCCTCATCCAGTCCGACACAGCGGCCAGACACCAGTTGCAACCTGGATTCCCTATCAAGGTCTCTGCTGATGCATGAAACACATAGTTTTCTTTTTAAGGAAAAACTGAAGTGAAATACGTATTGAGCATTTCTGCCTTTTTCATATGATTTGTTAGCATTTTACTATTCTTACTGAATAGTGGACCCACCATTTCTGTTGTAGCTTGGTCAGATTCTGAGAAAGGGAATGCTGGGATAGATCTGGAGTGCCAAGAGGAGGATAGAAGTGGCCTGGAAAGAGTTGTTTTGGAATCTCCTGGCAGTCCCCATGAGACTGGGGAACGCAACATCAGTTCTCATGAGAACCTGCCAGAAGTGCAGGCTGAGAGAAATGTGGAAGACAAATGTTTGCCCAGATCCAGGTGCTTGGAAATTTGGAGGCAGAGTGTTCAATGAAGACAGACTTGCTTTTCCCAGAGGCTAAGGGCCCATCCAGACAGCCCCTTTAATGTGGGACTTCCTGCATCAAAAAGGGGCTGTCCAAATGACGTTTCTGGAAACCACGAATTAATTCGCCACCAACCAGAAAAACTATGAGAACACCAACCCCCTCCCCAACAGCCCCCAAAACCGCTTTGAAAAGTAAGAAAAACTTACCTTGTCTCCATTAGTAGTCCGACAGCTCTCCTGGCATGTAGCAATGATGCGCTAGGAGAGGCGGGGGGGGGGGGGGGAGAGAGAGAGAGAGGAGGAAAATCGCTCCCACCCACCCCCCACTCTCCATTGCTACGAACCAGGAGAGCTGTCGGACACTAATGGAGGCAAGGTAAGTTTTTTCTTACTTTTAAAAGCGGTTTGGGGGCTTTTGGGGAGAGGTGACAGTGTCCGGGTGTTCTCCCAGAAAGTTTCAGGAGAACATCTGGACACATATGGACAGGCAGCCAGGTACATTTGCGTTTTTTAAACACGAATGTTTCTGGGATAAATGCCTGTCTGGAAGCGTCCTTAGAAATAAGGAGAGGAAAAGCAGGTGTATGAGGAATTATGTCATGGGAAAGATTGAGGCTTTTTAAAGTGGTTTCTGCTGGTACAATCCTTTGTGAGAGTAACATTGTATTCAGGTGAAGAGCTTTCAGCTCTTGGTCCTATGTTTTTGGAATTCACATATTCAAATTTCTAGTTTGTTTCTATTTCTAGTTCATGTGTGGCATAGATTGCCGGCTTTGGATTCCTGCTATCATGTTTATGGATATATCTGTTTATTGACTCTTGAGACTGTCTTTGAAAAGATTTTGGACTCTTGACTATCTTGGAAATAATTTTTAGAACTTTTATTCTCTTTTTTAGATTTACTTATTTTTATATACTCTTCTCTAAATTAACTTTTATTTACTGAATTATCTGGACAGAGTGTGGTTTGTGGTGAAAAGGTGTTTCAGGGCTCTAGTGCAACAATTTCATTCATTACTCTCCTGCTTCTAACATGTTTGCGTATTGAATTCTGGGGGTTGTTTTGCTCCCAGTGCTGCCTTTTGTAATGCACACCAAAAATAAAAATACAACAATAACTGAGAGACATAATCATTGGAAATGGGAATTATCTGCAAATAGATATGCAAGCCTACTAGTTGAAACACCAGATTGATATTATTGTTTTGAATTTGGGGTTAAATCTACCATTAATTTAAATACATTACTCTTTTTTTAGAGTAAACTTTTAAGTGTAAATATTCTAACAGTGTGGCTGTCAAGACAACAACAAAAAATCAGGAAAACATCTTGGCTCATGTTCAAATCACATTATAAGAGTTCTGTTCAATAAAAGAACAGATTAGACTCTGAAGGAAAATTCATGCTGTTGAAGATTCAATGACATTTGGAACATTTGGAACTATTTGCAAGCTGATAATAATGACTTTCTTTTGTTAAAGCTTAGAGATGCCAAAGAAATCTGAACTGAATCCATTTGACACTGAAATTCCGATATTATGACAAAACAGCGACTGCATAAGGTTGGGTGTAACAAGTGTCTATGGCAGAGGGAAAGAGTCAATAGTTGGTGAGATTAATGCATGAACTTATGTAAATGCTTCCATAATAGGATATATTTCCTATAACTTGTGGATTTGCCTTGCCAGTGAGGTAACTGCTCATACCTTCTATATTCTCTTCTTTCTTTCCTTCCCACAGAGATTTTTGAGTTAGTCTACTGTAATTATTCTCCTGTTTTTATAAGGTACAAGGAATCCCAGGTCACATGTATCTACAAAATGCAATATAATAAAGGTCAGAACCTAGTGACACCTCACATTTAAGCATTATTTTCCTTTTATTCCCTGTAATTATTCAGTACAATATCACTCCTCTTTGCTATCATCCCTTCTACCACTCCCTCCCCCATGTGCCTCCCAAATCTGTTCTGGAAGATCACTTAACTCTCTGAAGTAGATTTAGGGAGGGCTGCAGAGGGAGAAGTGAAATCTTAATATTCCAGCATTTTTCCATTACCTTGGTGGCCAACCAATGATGGAAATAACTATTTAGCAGTGTAACTCCTTATAGCCCATTTTTGTGTATGTATATTCAAAAATAAATCCCATTGAGTTCAGTGGGACTAGCTCCTGGGCAAGTACAGGATTATGGCTTCAATCCTCATTCTCAGCTATAGCTAATCCTAACTATTTGCAAGTGAAATGAAGGCATACATTGAAGATATGGTCCCATATCCAAAATGGGGCCAAGGGAGAGAGAGATCTAGGCAATCATCAACCTTCAGCTTCACAACAATAACAGGAAAGGTTTTTAAACAGATTGTTGAATAGTCGATCGATCTTATTCCACAGGCAGGAGGGAGGGGGGAAGGATCCTTAATAGTGGGGATGCGACCTACCCTAACAGCCATCCCATGATATTTCCCCACTTTCCTCCACTTCTGCAAACTGTCTTCTATCAGGGACCTTATTCCACACTAAATTTCCTCCATTTCTGACCATCTTCTCACGCTGGCATAACAGAGTCCCTTGGAGGCCTTCCCACAACGCACAGCCACTTCGCCAGCGTGCGAAGACAGTTTTTGTAGTCTATTTTCAGGAGTCAGGTGTTTCCCTAACTCCTGATAGAAGCCAATGTGTGGAAGTGGAGGAGGAAAACAGGGAAATGTCATGGGATGGCTGACCATCCCCGAAGACAGATCTTGCTGGGGTAGGTCGTGTTCTCACTATTAAGGACACTTCCCCCCACTTTCCTCTGCTTCCCCCCTTCCTTCCTGCCCATAAGATAAGGTCACAGGAGTCGGCGGGAACACCCAAGTCCTGAAAATGGACTCCAGAGATCATCTTCGCATGCAGACGGATTTCAACGCACAGCCACCAGAAGTGGCTATGCATCATGGGAAGACCTCTGAGGGACTCTATTACACCAGCATGAGAAGACAGTCAGAAAACGGGGGGAATTTAGTGTGGGATAAGGTCTATAGAGTACTTAGAAAAGAATGTTGTGATTACTAGGAGCCAGCATGAGTACCACAAACGCAAATCATTCCACACTAATCTCTCTCCCTTTACATTCCCTTTACAAGAGTTTTGAACTTGGTCAACCAAAGAATATTGTACATATAATGTACAAATATGAGGCAAGCCATTGTATATAATCATTCCAGATTTGATAGTAAAATGTAGACTAAATCAGTACATCTCAAGCTATTTGATAATGGGGACCAGCATTCCCTTTTCCTGCAATGCACTAGGGGTTGGCACCATATTTCTGTCCATTGGTTACAACTGTTTCTTCCTTTCCTGGAAACTTGCTAGCAGTACCCAACCAATGGCTTAGGAACAGGCATCAGTCTATGGATCATTATTGTCAATAGCACTTAGCTAGATGATTCTACTGTTATGTGATATTTAGCTGTTTTACAAACCAAATTCAAAGAGTGCTTATAGGTGAGTCCCCATCATCCTGGAGAGAAATGTCCTTGGCCCAGTATTATATTTATCTTTATAGATGAATTAGATGAAGAAACAGAAGTGATGCTTATCAAATTTGTAAATGACACGTAATGGGGAGTGGTACCTAATAGCTCAAAAAATAGAATTAAGGTTTAACATGACCTTAACAGACTGGAGAATGCACAATCTTCAAAGTTGCTCTGATTCTCATACCAGTAGATACTGCAGTATATGTTATACAGATGTGATCACTGTTTTTCTCAATGCACCCACATTGTCTAGGCACAACAGGTGGGAGAGCACATTATGAATCCGATTAACTATGAATTTATTTTCTGGTTGTAAAAATACAGGTTTTTAAGGACTAGCATTTTTCTCTCCCACTTTGCAATTATTAAAGGCAGCGGAAAGGTGTGTGGGAGTGATATACGTTGGTATTCTTCCACTTAATAGAATACAATTAACCACCAGCGATTTTAATGGTTGTTATTCTCATAAGCTCTATACTCTTGCATTATTGCCGGAAAGTGAAGGCTCACTTAGAGCCGGGGTTACTTCACCAGATTCTTTGTAGCTGCTGAACTGCAATAACTGGTCTAAAATGACAAGCAATTAATGGCTTGCAATATGACCTCCATTCATTCCATATTATGAAAAGAGTCGTGCTTATTGAAATTGTTGTTCAAATGCTGAAAAGACTGCTGACAGCTAGTCAGCACTGGTAGCATAACATTAAATAAGCACTTGTCCCATAACATCATTAAAACAGGGGACTGAAGAAGATAACATGATAGAACAGGTACTAAGTATTAGTTACATGCTACACATCAGAAGCCATGCACATATATGTTAACTCATGTACATACCAGTAACTGACCGTGAATCCTCTAGGTTGTTGAGGCAGCACAACACAAGAATGGTTCTGAACTTCTTTTTCTTTTAATTGGACCTGTGCTAGATCCTCAGCCCTGGCCACACTTTTTAATACATGAATGTCTTATGTTTATTCAAATACAAGTGCATTTTAATAGTATTTAAGACTAACAGTGTTGAATGTAATAGCATAAAGATTGAAGCTCTATGTTTTTTAAAGTAGGTTTTTTAATTAACTTAACGTGCTTATAATATGTTACTGACAAGTCGACCCCTTCCTCACTTAAGTCTGATCTGCCAAAGAAAGTGTGGACAACCAAAAAAAAAAGTGTCAAGAACTTCTAAAACAGAGGGAAACAACCTGTGATCCACAAGTGACTCCAAACTGGAGGTTCCCCATCCCTGCCCTATAGCATACCACCCTTACTGTCCTTCAGCATCAGGGCTACCTCTCCAGTTAGTACCCTCTTACTCTCGTCCCAACCTTTTCCCTTATGTTTTATTTTCCTCCTGTAGTTATCCATCTTTCAGGCTGCTATTCCTGCAATGTTCACCATCTGCCAGGAATCTTTACGTCACTCTTCTAGACTGCCTACAACATAGTTTTCTTGTCTCCTTAATATCTTCTACATCAGCATGTTCCTTAGGATTGATCAAAGATTCTAATGCCAGCTATTGTTTCACTATTTCACAGCAGCTGGACTGCTGAAAAGTTTCCAAAGAAGCTCAACTCTTTGTGAATATTCTGAGTCATCGCAAGTGATCAGCTTTATTACCACAATACTGAAGAACCTAGAAGCAAATCTCGAATACCGTAATGGGACTTTGTCCCAAATCATTGTGCCACTGACTGCATGTTATCCTGTACAAGGAACTGTAGCTCAGTACACCTCCTTGGGAGGAGGACCTCCTTATTTGCTGGTTTCCATTTATATATATACAAGCTTGGGTACCCGGTGTTGCCTGAGTTATTTGAAAAAAGTCCATGTTTTAGTTGTACAAAATGAATAAAGTTGTGGATTAACCACAACTGATATCATGCCAGGTTAACCCGAAGAAACCCCATCAGTACTTAAAGTTTGTTATGCTGGGCAAGTTTGCTCTAGATGCATCATTGGTAGGGTTCATTGTGCTCTCTGGCTGTAGGGTAAACTACAACTCCCACTATGGTGAGTCAGTCCCCTCAAACCACTCCAGTAGGTTGAGTTAGTCAGTTTAGTAGATTGAGGGGTTCTGTGAGCCAAGTTTACACTACGTCCATTATCGATGGGGGTCACAGTTTCTCTAGTTGTGGGTGAACTACAATTCCCAGAAAGGAAGGCCAGTTCCCCCCAAACCCCTCCAGTAATCAAATTTTGGTATGCCTGGTATGTGTGTCATGTTTGGTCCAGATCCATTGGTGTTTGGGTTTGCAGTGCTCTCTGGTTGTAGGTGAACTACAACTTCCTCAAATCAAGATTAATTTGCCCCAAAAATCTCTTTATTGGTCATGGAGGTTCTGTGTGCCAAGTTAGTTCCAGGTCCATCATTGGTGGAGTTCAGAGTGCTCTTAGATTGCAGATGAGCTATGAATCCCAGTACCTACAACTCCTATAAATAATGAATTCTCCCCAAACCTCTCTAGTATGCGCAGTTGCTGATCAATTCCTCTGTTTGCTGTGTGCCATAAAAAATAATAGGAAAGGGTTATGGGAGACGCAGTGGGCGGGGGCATGCAAATTCCACACCAATAGAGAGAGTAAGAAACACTGGGGTGCCTGTGGTGGAGGAAAAACAGAAAATCTAGGATGAAATTGTCCCCGTATGAAAGCCTTCACTTTGGCAATGGTCAGTATGGTGTTCGTGGAAGACATTGACAGCGCTCTTGGACATGTTTACAGTGCTCGCTATAACCTGCAATGTCATTGGAGGGAGGGCCATTGGTGTCTCCTGAGCCATGGGAGTAATAGCTCTTTGTGGAAATTGAAGCTTGGCTGTGTAAGTGGAAAACCCAGCCACACATATATATACATATTTTCACTTTTACTATGTGTATAGATATGCTTAAAACTTCTTGTGTGTCCACCTAAAAATAAGTGTGCTTAATCATATTACTGAGAACATGAAAAGATCACTTTTGGGGGTTGCAGATTCTAGAACCACCACCACGCCAATTCCCTAATAACTCTGGGAGTTGTAATTCAAGCATACAACATTTCCAGTCTGCCATAATATTGACTACCTGCAGAGTATTTACAAGTGTTCACAGTACTTTTTACATATTGTCTCATTGCAATATTTACAAAGCCATATTGCAGAGAGGACCTTGTGAGGGATTACTTATGTAAGACTGCTTAGAAAGTTCATTTGGGGGGGGGGGGCAAAGTTTGAATTAGAAACTTTGTATTTTGTATCTCCTTCCTTAACTATACCAACTCCGGAAGTATCAAAAACTAGTATTGATATTAATATATCTAATCTTTGCTAATGCTCACCAGCTTTTAAAATGTTAAGCTGTCTAGAAAACGGAGGCTTAATTATACTGCTTCATCATTTCTTCACCACTTAAGAAAACAGAGAAAGAATGCATCTGGCTCTTCCACAATTAGTTAACAATATGTGCAATTTAGCTTTAATTTCCTTCTTTCAGATATATCATTTATGTTCTGCATGACACATCTTCTTCTCCAGATCTTCTTAAAATACATGATTTCTGGTTGAAGAGATCCTTCTCCTTCTTTTTAAAGCTTCAGTGCACAACTAATCTAACTCAATGAAACTCAAAGAACATAGACATTCTAAATGATTTCTACAATGAGGAGTAACTCGAACTCCCTCTGAAAAGCACTAGTGAAAACAGTTGCATAGCAACACATGCCATATAATATCCAAGGAACAAGCAAAGAAAAGTAAGAGAGATTGCAAACTACCATCTGACATAAAGCCAAGCAGTTCTTAAGAGTTTCATTGAACTAACTAAAGAATTCTGACATTGACACTAATGTGAATTTTTAAAAATCAAATTTGAAAATTAATTTTGTGAATTAGTGAGAATGAGCAAAATCCAATCAAATGAAGGATTAATCTGGTCTCAATATATACAATGATATATTTTCCATTCTGAATTCTCATCTTGGTTGTTGACAACTAATCTGACTGACTGCAGTCAACAGTTTTTCCTGTCGAAAGGGCACCTAACAGAACAGCCTCTAACCCAGGCATGGACAAACTTCGGTCCTCCAGGTGTTCCTACCAGCTGTTAGGAATTGTGGGAGTTGAAGTCCAAAACACCTGGAGGGCTGAAGTTTGCCCATGCCTGATCTAACCTATCACTTGCTTTGCCCTTCTGCCCTTAAAACACCATTTCTAGGAGTAGTTCTTGGGCTCTAATGTGAACTTATTCCAGGCAAGCAGTTCTATCTTCTGGATCAACAAGATTTTAAATCAACAAGATTTTAAATAAATTTTTAAACATTTCTTTTAGCCACAGAGCTAGTGAGTGCAAAAAAAAATTTCAATGTGCCTAAATGGAGCCTCTAGGAAGAAGCACAATCAGTCCTACTACTAGAGTCTGGAACAGGTATGAGCAAACCCAGGCCCAGGGGCCGGAAGCAGCCCTTTGAGCTCTTTTCTCAGGCCCTCCTCTCTCACTGTCCCATCAGCATGAGAACACTGGGGCCCACTGCATCCTCATGCTGAGAGGAGGACCGGGGCAGTCACATGTTGCCTCAGCACCAGCCTCAAGCAGAACCTCTTCCTGGCCTTCCTGGCCTGCTGCTCCTTGCTAACACGCTCCCCTTCTTCCCAGCCTCTGCCCCCGGTGATGAGGAGGATGGCTCCTCCTCCGCCTCCTCTTCTTCCTCTGCCACCTTCCTCAAGGACAAGTTCCCCCTTGGAAAGTTGCTCTGGGAAGATGCACTAGCCCCAAGGAGGGGGCCTTCAGGAGGCGGCCCATGTTGTTGGCCAAAGAAGGAGCAGGAGGGAAGGGAAAAAGGAGAGCCCTGGGCAGTTGCTTGCCAAGAGGAGGATTTGACATGTCCTGCAGGCTCTCCTTCCCTTCCCTCCTGCTCCTGCTCTTCTTCTTTTCAAGGGAGAATATACCCTTGAGGAAGGCAGTGGCTGCAGAGGAGTTGGAGAAAGAGGAGGGAGATAACACCCTCCCGGCCCACCCACCCCACTCTGGCCTGCCGTGTGGCCCCCAAGTTAGAAAGTTTGCCCACGCCTGGTCTAGAACATTGCCTAGTAATTGTAAGGAGAAGAGTATGGCAAACCAGAGCATATCTGACCAAGTTTACCTCTGTCAATGGAGGGGAGAATATAAAGCCAGAGGCTTGTCTGCCAAAGAGACAGTCAGAGCCATTTAGGAACAGCAAAATGAAATGAGATGATTTTGGTACAGTGAGCTTTTTTATTATTGTTCAGAAGATACCATTGCAAAGACATTGTGAAGCACAAACAGAGGATGTTTGGTTCTTGTAGAATTAAAATAAAAAATTAAAATTGGAAACAGCAAGAACACTCAGGGTTGAGAAGGATGGGGTACAAATGTGGTAAATAAAATAATAATAATAATAATAATAATAATAATAATAATAATAAATAAATAAACATTTTCCAATGTCATATTTTTAAGTCTTAGAAGTTGCTTCATATTTTTCTATTAGGCTCGGGCTGTGACGCAGGCTGGAGAGCAGCTGCAATGAATCACTGCAATGAATCACTCTGACCAGGAGGTCATGAGTTCGAGGCCTGCTCGGAGCCATGTTTGTCTTGTCTTTGTTCTATGTTAAAAGGCATTGAATGTTTGCCTATATGTGTAATGTGATCCGCCCTGAGTCCCCTTTGGGGTGAGAAGGGCGGAATATAAATGCTGTAAATAAATAAATAAATAGACCTCTTGAGGGTTTCAAAATCTTGTAGTCTGTTTTCATCTCAGGTATTAACAGTCTTGTAGTTTTGGTGTATATCACATACCAAATAAGTCTATTGTTAAATTATATCCTTCTTTCTGAATGAAGTCTCTGAAGCCCAGCCAGTCTGTTTTTTCTTTGACTTCTCTTAGTCTTTGAGTTAACATATCCATTTGTATTATATCAAACAATTTTAGAATCCAATCGTTGATGGACGGTACCTCCTTTTGCTTCCATATTCTGGCTACAACTAGTCTTGCTGCGGTTCCAATAAGAAATAGTAATTTGTCTTGATTCTTGCTTGTTTTTACATTTGATATTCCTAATAGATAAGTCTCTGGTGATAGAGGGAACTTGAGTCCTAGTATTGATTGTGATGCCTTGTGGACTTTTTTCCAGTATTCTTTGATTTTCTTACATTTCCACCATTGGTGTAAGAAGGTTCCTACTTCTTTGTTACATTTCCAGCATTTATTCGTATTGTGTTTGTTAAAATTTGCTAGTTTGACAGGGGTGAGGTACCATCTAAAAAACATCTTATACCAATTTTCTTGGATTTCTGTGGCTATGGTGTATTTTATTTTTTTTATTCCAGATTTCCTCCCACTGGTTTATGTTTATGCTGTGGCCTATATCTTGGGCCCACTTTACCTGACAGTGTTTAATTTGTTCCTCCTCTGTTGACCATTCTAATAACATCTGGTATAATATCCTAATAATTTTTTTTCCTTTTTGCATTATAGTTTCCCAAGGGCCTTGATTTTGTGAAAATCCCTTTTCTGTATCCTCTTTATAGCACTGTTTTATTTGATAGTATTGAAACCATGTTATTTTTGGAAATTCTTTTTTAAGTTCATCATGTGTCTTTATATTAAAGTTTTGGTTGTTTGATTTTCTCAAAATTTGTTTGTATGTTAGCCAATTTTCTGTCGCTAATTCTCTTTTGTGTTTGGCTTCTATTGGGGATATCCAACATGGAGTTCTTGCGTACAGTCTGTCTTTATATTTTCCCCACACCCTTATTAGAGATGCTCGAATATAATGATTACCGAAATTTTTCTCAGTTTTCCTTTTGTTGTACCATAAATAATTGTGCCATCCTGAGCGCAGGTCATGGCCCTCTAATTCCAGTAGTTTTACATTCTTTAGTGTGGCATTCTTTAGGTCAATGGGAAGTCATCCACATTTTTTGTTTTTTTTTTTTGTTTTTATTATTTTTTCTCTCTTTTTAAATTTTTTTTTACACCTATTTTTTTAAGTTTATTATTTATTTATCTTTCCTTTGCTGGTGTTATCTTCTTTTGCTTTTTTGGTCTCTGGTCTCTACTTTCACCCCACTGTCTACACACAACTGTTTTCCTCGCTTTCACTGTAATAATAGATAAAAGCAAAATAAAAACTATTATTAAAAATAAATAAATATTGCCATGTTGATCCCATTTCCTTGCATTGATGACTGTTCATTTATTTCCACAGGAGTCTAACATGTGCAGGTAATAATCAGAAAAAAAAATATTTAAAGGTTAAACAACCTTTTAACAAGTCCCACTCAGAAGATCAACCCTGAAACAACTTGTTTTGAAAACAAGACAAATAATTTCCTTGTTTCTTTTTTTAAGTAAACATCAACAAGTAGGGTTTTTCTCTCCCAGAGCAAATACTAGTTTCATAGAGAGGGCTTTCTTTAGGGCCAAGGAGACAGGGCAGGAGGAGTATCTCTGCTTCAAAGAAGGTGAAAAATGCCTTTGTTAGTGATTTCATCTCTTACTAAAAAACAAAATGACTATCATGTTTTGGATATATGAGATGATATGACTCACTGAAAATGACAATAATGGCAAACTAGAAGGCAATAGAAAAAGGAGACCTCATTATGGGTGGGTTTATTCAATTAAGAAAGGCAGGGAAGGGTAGTTGATAACTGGGGCTCATGGAGGCGTCATATTCATAGGGTCACAGTAAGTCGAAGCCAACTTGATGGCAAACATAACAACAAACTATCCTAGAAGCACTGCTCCTTTTACTCATGCTCTGGCTCATGCCTGAACTACCGAACTCTTTCCCTCTACCAGTGTGACTCCCTGCTCCCTAATTCCAAGTAACATATTTCTCATATTCTATATTGGCAACAGCAATTATTCAGTTCTGAAGCTTAGACTTTTACAGAGAAAGCTATTATATATAAACATCTACATGACATTTGTACGTCACTGCTTTGCACATTCATATTTTCAAGAGCTAGAAAATGCCAAAATTATTGTCTTATGAGAACACTAGATGCTGAACACATTAAGAGAAACCTTGTTAAATGTTAGTTGGTGCCTTTTTTCTAGGAAAACAGGCTCTCTCAACCCTTTTTGAAGAGCTGTGTTACACTGTTTACTTATACAAGTGTTATATCTATAATTATACACTCACAGGAAAAGGAATTAAATTTATTTTCAGAACATTCACTGCTGACACCAGAACAAAACAAAAGCTATCATTTCACCTTAAATTATTTTCTGCAACAAGAATATACTCTCTACATATCTCTGATCTGATCAGAATGACACATGACTTCCCCACTTCCAGTTTGCATTACTATTTTCTGTATGGGTTGGCATTTGAAATGTACACAGACACTTCAGCTGGCACAAAGAACTTCAACTAGATTACTAACTGGGGCAAATGGGGAGCATACAACTCCCTTGTTGCAACAGTTCCACTGCCCTCCAATCTTATTCTGGGAACAATTCAGATTGCTGCTTATGACATATAAAGCCCTATATGGTTTGGGTCCAGGATATCTGGAGGATATGAGGCTCTATGGGGATCATCAAGTTTGCAGACAACACCAAATTAGGAGGGATAGCAAATACTCCAGGAGACAGGAGCAGAATTCAAAACTATCTTAACTGATTAGAGAGATGGGCCAAAACTAACAAAATGAAGTTTAACAAGGACAAATGCACGATACTCCACTTAAGCAGAAAAATGAAATGCAAAGATACAGAATGGGGGACACCTGGCTCGACAGCAGTACGTGTGAAAAAGATCTTGGAGTCCTCGTGGGGAACAAGTTGAACATGAGCCAAGAATACGATGTGGCATCAAAAAAAACCAATGGGATTTTGGCCTGCTTAAGCTGCTCCTCATAGGGCTTGTTCTCCAGACCCTTAATCATTTTAGTCACCCTCCTCTGGACACTTCTTCTGGAAGGGACTGCCTGAAGAAGAGCGAAGAATACACAGAGTTGGCTTTGCTATCAGAAATGACCTGGTGAAGCACCTGACTGAAGCACCCACTGGCATCAATGAACGACTCTCAACCCTCTGAATTAACCTTGCCAAAAACCAACAGGCAACCATCATATGTGCCTATGCACCAACTCTAGATGCTGATGAAGACATCAAGGAAAAAATTTATTGTCAGCTGGACACCATCCTATCGGAGATACCTAAGAAGGACAAAATCATCCTCCTGGGGGACTTTAATGCCAGAGTCGGACGGGACTCCGACCTGTGGCCAGGGATCATGGGAAAAGACGGGGTCGGAAAAAGCAACTCGAATGGCATCTTGCTTCTCACCAAATGCAGAGAGCACAACCTTGTCATCACCAACATGCTCTTCCGCCAGAAAAACAAGCTCAAGACATCATGGAAGCATCCCCGGTCAAAGCATTGGCACCTCTTGGACTATGTAATTACACGTGCCAGAGACTGCCGTGATATGCTTTTCACAAGAGCCATGACAGGTGCTGATGACTGCTGGACAGACCACAGGTTAATCCGATCCACAATGGCTATCAAGATCACCCCCAAACGCAGACTCCAAGGAAGAAAAATAAGGTGCAAAATGAATACCCAAGCCCTTCAGGAGCCCTCCAAACGAGCCCTTCTACAAACAACACTTAAAGATCATCTACCCACAGAACACCCCAAAAATGTTGAGGAAAATTGGAACAAACTGAAGACCTCCATCATCACAGTCTGCAAAGAAACCATTGGATACCAAACTAAGAAACATCAAGACTGGTTTGATGATAATGACAAAGAGATCTAACAGCTAATTGATAACAAAAGGAAAGCCTTCCAAACATGGCAGAGAGACACCAACTGTGCTGCCAAGAAAAAGATCTATGCCAGTGCAAAAGCTGAGGTCCAAAGAAGGACCAGAGAACTCAAGAACATCTGGTGGACAAAGAAGGCTGAAGAAATCCAACACTTTGCAGATTCCCATGATGCTCAGGGATTTTTCAAAGCCACAAAGATCATTTACGGACCAAGAAACCATGGCATACAGCCGCTACGCTCATCAGATGGAACCAAAATTCTGAAGGACAAAACATTAATTGCACTACGTTGGAAAGAGCACTACCAGAACCTGCTGAATCGCAGCTCCAATGTGGCCGAACAACAAATCCCGCAACAACAAACCAGGGATGAGCTTGCAGCACTGCCTAGTTTGGAAAAAGTTAGCAATGCCATCAGCCAACAAAAAAACAACAAAGCCAACAGACCTGATGGGATCCCTGCTGAAATCTTCAAAGCGGGTGGACCTGGGCTGATACAACAACTCCACCAGCTCATTGAAAAGGTGTGGGTGACCAAGAAAATCCCAGCAGACTTCAAGGATGCCACCATCATCACCCTTTTCAAGAAAGGAGATAGAACAGACTGCAGGAACTATCGCGGTATCTCCCTTCTAACCTCCGCTGGGAAAATCCTTGCAAGAATCCTTGCAAACCGCCTTCTCCCTGTCTCAGAAGACACCCCCCCCCCCCAGAATCCCAGAATGGCTTCCGTCCCTCCAGAGGAACAGTGCACATGATCTTCACTGCATGACAGCTCCAAGAAAAATGCAGGG
This sequence comes from Anolis carolinensis, assembly GCF_035594765.1. Classification (NCBI taxonomy): domain Eukaryota; kingdom Metazoa; phylum Chordata; class Lepidosauria; order Squamata; family Anolidae; genus Anolis; species Anolis carolinensis. Next base: position 37,939,950 of record NC_085841.1, on the reverse strand, counting down.
AACAAAACCAACCTCTGTACATGGCATTCATTGACCTTGCAAAGGCATTCGACACAGTTAATCGCAGCACTCTCTGGACCATCCTCCAAAAAATCCGGTGCCCTGACAAATTTGTGAACATCCTGCGGTTCCTCCATGATGACATGATGGCAACAGTCTTGGACAGCAACGGCTCCCAAAGTGACCCATTTAAGGTGGAATCAGGTGTCAAGCAGGGATGTGTTATTGCCCCTACCTTATTTTCCATCTTCATCGCTATGATACTTCACCTTGTTAATGGGAAGCTTCCCACCGGGGTGGAAATCATCTATTGGACAGATGGCAAGCAGACTGAGAGCCAAAACCAAGGTCACCACAACATCTGTTATAGAACTCCAATATGCCAACAGGCACCAGCTAAACCCTCTGCAATGCCAGGAATACAGCTTAATGGTGTAACATTAGAAAACATTGACCATTTCCACTACCTTGGCAGCCACCTCTCCACAAAAATCAACATTGACACTGAAATACAACCCCGCCTGAGCTCTGCGAGCGCAGCATTTTTCAGAATGAAGCAGAGAGTGTTTGATGATCGGGACATCCATAGAGATACCAAGGTGCTTGTTTATAAAGCCACTGTCCTCCCAACTCTGCTCTACGCCTGCGAAACGTGGACAGTCTACAGACATCACACCAAACTCCTGAAGCGTTTCCATCAGCGTTGCCTCAGAAAAATCCTGCAACTCTCTTGGGAAGACAGGCAGACAAATGTCAGCGTGCTGGAAGAAGCAAAGACCACCAGCATTGAAGCGATGCTCCTACGCCATCAACTCCGCTGGACTGGCCACGTTGTCTGAATGCCCGATCACCGTCTCCCAAAGCAGTTGCTCTACTCCGAACTCAAGAACGGGAAACGTAATGTTGGTGGGCAGGAAAAGAGATTTAAAGATGGGCTTAAAGCCAACCTTAAAAACTGTGGCATAGACACTGAGAACTGGGAAGCCCTGGCCCTTGAATGCTCTAATTAGAGGTCAACTGTGACCAGCAGTGCTGCGGAGTTTGAAGAGGCACAAATGGAGGGCTTAAGGGAGAAGTGTGCCAAGAGGAAGGAGCATCAAGCCAACCCTGACCGGGACCGCCTTCCACCTGGAAACCGATGTCCTCACTGCGGGAGAACATGCAGATCAAGAATAGGTCTCTTCAGCCACCTAAGAACCCACCCCCAAGACACCAGAGATGGAAGACAATCCTCCTCGAACTACGAGGGATCGCCTAAGTAATTAAGTAAGTTAGCACAGTGATGGGAGTAGTAGTCTAAGACATCTGAAAGGCATCGGCTCTGAGAAAAGTTGTACAGAAAAAAAGGATTCAAAAAGGTCATTCAAATTAGTGTTCTAAAGAAGTTAATATGCTTTTCACTATCTGTGTGTGTCTCTCTGTGTGTTTTCCCCAATAGTGAGAGTGAACCAAAGCAGAAATCAAGTGAGTATCTCTCCAGGCTGTGGAGTGTCCTATCTCTAAGAACACAGCCTTCAGCAGTAACATTATCATTTCGTTCTTTACATCTTATCCACCCACAATGTCTATCTCTGTGGTGCTGAGTGCCTCTTCTTTCCTTTGCTTCCTACTTTCATCACCACAGATACTGTTGTGGTGGCATTTTCAAGCAGTTAGTTGTTATAGTTACTGACTTAATTGCAAGAATTCAGTGGCTGAGGAAGTCGGAGCTCTCTTGCCCTTCAAATTCTCTGAGCTGCTTTGGCAGGCACCAAAATAAAAAAGGAGTGGGAGTATATGTGTGTCCTCATACCACATCCACTAAAGGAAAAGTACCTAAAGGGCAAAGAGTGGAGCCCAAACATGTCATTTACTCCTTTGATACTGTGGGATTTAAGACTTTTTAAAACCCCTTCCTACATTAAAAGCCTTTATTAAATCCCCTGCCCACTTCGTAACTTTTCAACAAATTTCACTTCCCTTCTTGTGACAACTTTGCTTCTTTGGCACTAAGCCAAGTAGATTTCAGAGCCTGAAACTGCACCCAAACAGACAGTCAGACAAGCTAACAGAAACCACACTTTTAAAATGGCAAGTTGTTGCTCTTTAACAGTGCCCCACATATCCAGTCTGGGGCATTTATTTCATTCTACCTAATGGCAAGGATGGTATAGCAACCATCAGCGGAAGATTTTTGTCAATATACCCCTTGGTTTTATTAACCATCCTTAATCTTGGATATGCTGGCTAGGAGTGATGTGAGCTGAAATGAAATACAACTGAAAGGCACCAAAAGAGGTTGCACACTGCTTTGTTATCTTTATGGATGAAGGACAGCTGCAAAATGATTGAAAAAAATGAATAAATAACAGCAATTCCAATTGAGCGTGCTGAACTGCAAATACATGCAAAGTAAGGAGCAACTGCCTTCATGAGCACACATGAACAGCAAAATGGAGAAAAGGGGCAAAGTAGATAAGTTTGCCCCACCTGCTCCCACATCATGTTAAAAAAATTTGAATCTACATGTTTGGCCAGAGAGCCAAGATGGTGTGGTGGTTTGAATGCTGGGCTACTGGGAGACCATGGTTTGAATCCCCTGTTCAGTCACAGAAACCCACTGGGAAGTCACACTCCCTCAGCCTCGGAGGGCAGCTAAGGCAAACCTCCTCTGAACAAATTATGCCCAAAAAAACCCTTCTGAGTAAAGCTCTGTCTACACTTATCCAATGTTCTGGATTATCCAACACATTTTTGTAGTCAATGTTTTCAATGCATTGTGATATTTTGGTGCTAAATTTGTAAATGCAGTAATTACTGCATAGCATTAATGTGTAATGAACTACTTTTTCTGTCAAATTTGTTGTATAACATGATGTTTTGGTGCTTAATTTGTAAAATCATAACCTATTTTGATGTTTAATAGGCTTTTTCTTAATCTCTCCTTATTATCCAACATATTCGCTTATCCAACATTCTGCCAGCCAGTTTATGTTGGATAAGTGAGACTCTACTGTAATAGAGAAACAGAGAATACAGCCTCTGAGGATGCCTGCCATAGATGTGGGCGAAACGTCAGGAGAGAATACTTCTGGAACATGGCCATACAGCCCGAAAAACATACAACAACCCTAATAGAGAAACTGATGGTTAGTATGAGAAAAGGTCATTCATGCCTTTTGGAATAAGCCATCAAATTGTCTCCAAAAAGTTCAAAACGTTTGGAGTTTACTTACTTGAACTGGTTAGTTCATTTCACATTATACATATTGTTAGTTTTGAACAAAAGTCTGCTGAAACATGATGAATGACAACTTTCTTGTGGTGAATGAACAAATCTATAGTTATTTTCGTGTCATTTTTGCTTTATTACTAAATTTTCAGTTAAACGAGGAATCCAGGAATATTTCTACTTTATTAACCATTTTGTTAGCTATTTTCAAAATGCTGAAATTTCCAAATTTTGAAATCTGCTCTCAATACACTTAATAAATGTGAGCAAAATAAGTCTGAAGTGCAGTGTCAAATCAGACCATGTAAAGCAGTATTTTGTGTTGTAATAAGTTAAAAAAATACTTTCAAAAATTGCCATGATGTAGAAGAACATCAGAACAGAGAAAAGACAGATGCATGTTCATCCTCTCCTATGACAGTCACCAGCTTCATCTGCTGTCAAAATAAGGAACTCCTCCCAAGTTTAAGGTCAGGAGTTGTGTCAATCTTCATCAATTTGATATGCTAAATTGACATCCCCAAGCGAAATGGCCATTGGCCATGATGGCTGGGGATGTTGCTATTAATACTCCAACACACTAATTTGGGTAAGGCTGACCTAGATGATCCCATCCCAATGAGGAAACGTAAGGGCTTCTAAATGACATAGCATAGCGAGAACACAAAACTGTTTAGTTTTAAGTTTATTGATGGATAGAATATTAAGGTCTCAATGGTATCACAATTTAGACCAAAGAGTATATGATCTGAAGATGTCTATGTTATACAGTCCTCCATGTGGAATATGAACTCTGGTGGGCATTGGACTCACAAACTCTGAATATAGAGTTTTACTTTCTCTGAATATAGAGTTTTACTTTCTATGAATGTATATGTGTTGGTAACAAATGGATTATATTTTGGTTTAATTACTGTTGTATAGTGCATATCTTTGGTTTACATTTCTAGCTGTAGTGGCCTCTTGCCTGTGCATTTCAGGGAATCCTTTCTATGTTTTGGAGTCTGACATGATGGATAATGGTTGGTTTTCCTGCGACACATTTAGTACTTCAAGTGATATGTGTGTGTTGAGTACCCAGAAAGAAAGATTTCATCTATTTCCATTTGCCATCTTTGCCATCACACATACAATGCAGCCACTTGCAAGCAGGGTGAGTTCAAACCTCTTTCCACACCAACAAAGGGAATGGAGAGGAGACATGAATTGCTTCTGGAAGCAATGGCAGTCCTATTCCCTTCCTCTATCTTGGGAGGAGCAGATTATGTTATCTCTTTGTTTATAATGACATTTATAGAACAGTATGAACTTTTTTCCCTCAAAAAAGATGTTCAAAGAGGCTAAAAAAATGTGTTTGGCGAAACACTACCAAGGCATGCAGCAACCAAACCAACAAGCTTCTGGCCACCATCTAGGCTCCTAGCAGAATACTGACAGCCACATGTTTTGGCAACATATGTGGACAAAGGCAAATGCGGCTGTCACCAGGTTTGCTGGACATGGTAATTCAGGCATTTCAGAGGCAACTTGGGTCAACTGAAATGTTACATTTGCATTTACATTTCAGTGTGCTGACTTTCAAAGTGTAATAGAAAAATATTTTGAGAGGCAGGCTGTCAAAAACAGCATTTCATCATATTTTGATTACTATTTCTATAAGAGAGTCCAACAGGCAAGACTTTCTGGAGGCTAATTGGGCTGCCCAAAAGAACACCCCATCAAATGCTGATGCAATGTCTTCAAGGTAATAAGAAACTCAGAGCTATGCTAGGCAAGAGGGTGGAAGTCCGTGGCTGGGTCTCCCATGTTTTTTTCATTTATTTTGAAAATAGTCAGGGCAGAAGCCCACCCACCCATCATTTGAATGATCTAATTTCTCTCACACACATACAGCCATTTCATTCAATGCTGCTGATGCTAAAATAATTTAAAAGAGACAGAAGACCCAATTATGGATTTCCAATTACTTATTTAGCATGTCCTTCTGAAGCTTCTGGTGTCTTGGCCATCAAATATTGGCCCCTATCTTTCCACATTTCCAGGAAAGTGAATCAGATGAACAAGATTTATTTTATTTATTATTTTATTTACAGCATTTATATTCCACCCTTCTCACCCTGAAGGGGACTCAGGGCGGATCACATTACACATATAGGCAAACATTCAATGCCTTGACATAGAACAAAGACAAGACAAATGCAGGCTCCGAGCTGGCCTCGAACTCATGACCTCTTGGTCAGAGTGATTGGTCTCAGCTGGCTGCTCTCCAGCTTGCGCCACAGCAAGATATTGATATGACATCATCAAGGACAGGAAAGCCTGTTGGCCACCTTTCGAAACTAGCACTACAATAAATGTGGATGCTTGTGCTCACAAAAAAATACTTTTTCTATTCATGTGTTTTAGAAGATGTCTTTTCAGGGAAATCTGACTTGCAGAGATTACATTTTTAAATAAAACATCAAATTTAAGTTCTCATGAATTTATCACGTTAAAAAGCTAATATGTAAAAAAAAATCAGCCCATATAAAACACACCTTGCATTTTTGTTCTTCTTGTTACCTGTTAAATATCTTTGTCTAAATTATGTCTAGTTTGTCTGAATCAGATATATGAGGAAAAAGCTGAAATTGTTATCCAATTTCAAGCACAGCTTTTTTAGTTGCTAGATTTATGTCTTCGCTTCCTCCAAGGATTACAGGACAGACAGTGTAATGATTCTCTCTCCTCCCACCAAATGATCTTTTCCCTCTCAAAAAGTAGGTTACAGTACATTGAACTGCAGTGCCTAATTCAACTCAAGAGCAATTTGAACCAGACATACACATCTCCCATACATGCCTGAGACATACACGCCTGACTCGACAGCAGTACATGTGAAAAAGATCTTGGAGTCTTGGTGGACAACAAGTTTAACATGAGCCTACAATGTGATACGGTGGCAAAAAAAGTCAATGGGATTTTGGCCTGCATCAAAAGGAGGTCATACTACCCCTCTATTCTGCCTTGGCCAGACCACACCTAGAATACTGTGTCCAATTCTGGACACCACAGTTGAAGGGAGATGTTGCCAAGTTGGAAAGTGTCCAGAGGAGGGCAACTAAAATTATTAAGGGTCTGGAGAACAAGCCCTATGAGGAGTGACTTAAAGAGCTGGGCATGTTTAGCTTGCAGAAGAGAAGGCTGAGATGAGACATAATAGCCATGTATAAATATATGAAGAGAAGTCATAGGGAGGAGGAAGCAAGCTTGTTTTCTGCTGCCCTGGAGACTAGGGCGCAATGGAACAATGGCATCAAACTACAGTAAAGGAGATTCCACCTGAATATTAGGAAGAAGTTCCTCACTGTGAGAGCTGTTCGGCACTGGAAATCTGCCACAAACAGTGGTGGAGGCTCCTTACTTGGAAGCTTTTAAGCAGAGGCTGGATGGACAGCTGTTGGGGGTGCTTTGAATGTAATTTTCCTGCTTCTTGGCAGGGGGTTGGACTGGATGGCCCATGAGGTCTCTTCCAACTCTATGATTCTATGATTCAGTACATTCCAGACTTCATCACCTGAAAGCTCACCATTCAGACAATGGCTTAAGTGGCCCGCATCTTCCCACCCATCCTTTTCAAATATGCATCATATTTTACAGATGATGCCTTGCTACCACTTAATGAAATAACTCACCTAATAATATAGCCAGCTATTGGAAAAAGACAAACTAGTGAGGCAACAACTGGAAGAAACATTCTGTTCCATAAGTGCACTCCTTTCTCTACACTTGATTTTGGTACATGATAAGGGAGCTCAGAATTACCTCCTCACAAACATACATACTCCTTTAATATTGGGGGTGGGATCATAGAATTACACCCAATAATCATACCTCTGTTGTGGCAACATACACACTGGCCACCACACTTTTAGGGCCAGTGTGAAGAAGCCTTACAACCAGATGCAGGCAGTCCCCAAGTTATGAACAAGATTCTGTAGGTTTGGTCTTAAGTTGAATTTATATGCAAGGCTGAGCAGATACATTTTTAAGTGTAACTCCAGCAAATATATATACCCCAGGTTTTGGATAGCCTATGGTAAAGCTAAAGGTTTTCCCCTGACATTAAGTCTAGTCATGTCCAACTCTGGGGGTTGGTGCTCATCTCCATTTCTAAGTCAAAGAACCAGCATTGTCTGTAGACATCTCCAAGGTCTTGTGACCGGCATGACTGCATGGAACACCATTACCTTCCCACTGGAGCGGCACCTATTGATCTACTCACATTTGCATGTTTTCGAACTCCTAGGTTGGCAGAAGCTGGGGCTAACAGCGGGAGCTCACCCTACTCCCTGGATTCGAACTGCCGACCTTTCAGTCAGCAAGTTCAGCAACTCGGGGATAGCCTAGGGGAGGGTTAACACTGCTGTGGTGTTTGTGTTGATCTCTGTGCCCCTGTTCTGAAGATTTTACTTCACTTTCTGTCCCTGTGATAATTTGATTTTATTTATTTATTTACAAATGGCTTGTTGTGAAAGGTTCAGTTGAAATATCTTTTTCCCATTATAACTCTTTCAAGAATGAATTTCCCTTCTGAGGGGTAGATTTCTCTCACTTCTTGTCGTCTCACCCCTGTTCTTAACTATGAGTCATTTGTAAGTTGGATGTTTGTAATTTGGGGACTGCCTGTATAGGAATGGAAACATCTTCCTAATGAACCATAACTGTCCAGGATTCACTTCCATGGGGAGAAGCAGTCTGGGCATTTGTCTATATCAGGCATGGGCAAACTTGAGTCCTCCAGGTGTTTTGGACTTCAACTCCCACAATTCCTTACAACCTCAGGCCCTTTCCTTTTCCCCCTCAGCCGCTAAGTGTGGGGGGGGGAGGAAAGGGCCTGAGGCTGTTAGGAATTGTGGGAGTTGAAGTCCAAAACACCTGGAGGGCCCAAGTTTGCCCATGCCTAGTCTATACCCATGGCCCCTTCAGACTTATGCTGTCCAAATGTATAGGTGACCCTACTACCCAGCTCCCACACTTTCCTTCAACACAAGAAATGTGTTTGAGCTGGTCCTGGAGATGTGGTCCTGGACCAGACCAAGACATTTTGCTGCCTGAGGGAGATAACACAAGACAAAACAAGTTATCAGGGCACATGTCAAGAAATCCCACCTAAACATTAAGCATCAGCAGGTGGTGTTCTCACATTTGGAGATCTTTAAACAGTGACTGGAATGCTATTGTTCAGGAGTATTAAAGTTGAGAATTATAGTCATGGCATCAATAAACTAGATGACCCATGCAGTCATTTTCAACTCTTTAAGACTGAAACTCTCACTACCATCTCTCCCCATATCTATCAATAAAAATACAACAAAACAACTTGTGTTGTCGAAGGCTTTCATGGCCAGAATCACTGGGTTGCTGTGAGTTTTCTGGGCTGTATGATCATGTTCCAGAAGCACTGTCTCCTGATGTTTCACCCACATCTACTGCAGGCATCCTCACAACCTCTGAGGATGCCTGCCATAGATGTGGGCAAAACATCAGGAGAAAATGCTTCTGGAACATGGTCATACAGCCCAGAAAACTCACAGCAACCCAATGAACAATTTGCTGCACAGTTAGGTCACTGAAAGATGCTCAATTCTTTGCTTAATGGTGGGGTTGGCCCTGCAGGCCCCCAATGGCTGGCAAGTGAATGTGCAAACAGCCCTGCTGAAGCCTTCCAGGCAATGGGAACATGGGACCTGGAGTCTGTATCTGATGATGGATTGATGTGGTCTTTGATTTTCACCACATGCTTCAGCCATCATTTCTAGAAAAAGGGACAGGCAAGCAGGATCCTAGAACCAGAGTTGGAAGAGACCACAAGGGCCATCCAGTCTAACCCTCTGCCATGCAGGAAAATACATTCAAAGCACTCCCAACAGATGGCCAACTAGCCTCTCCTTTAAAACTCTGAAGTAGAATATTCCACTGCCAAATGGCTCTTACCATCAAGAAGTTCTTTCTAATGTTTAGGAAGAATCTCTTTTCCTGCAGTTTGAACCCATTGCTCTCTAGAGCAGCTGAAAACAAGCCCAGCCACCTCCTCAATGCGACATCTATTAAATTGTTAAACCTGGCTCCCATTTCAGACTCCACTTCTCAGAGCTAAATGGATCCAATTTCATACTCATGTCTGGTCCACACTGACAGTTCAATGCATTCTAAAAGGGCATTGTATGGCAGTGCAGATGGGGCCATAGTTAAAAGCCACGAAACCATTAAAATTCAAGTTGAAGTCCAAAATGTCTAAAGCCCCATAGCTTTGAAACTAGTTTTCAGGGACCACTCTTGCCTCCATGTGTGCTCAACATCTCCACTCAAAACGGGGTGGCCCTCCTCTCCCATGTCGAGACCCTTCGTGGGTTGTGGGGCCCAGAACCGGCCGCCAAGGAAGAGGGCTGGAGGGCGGCGGAAAGTTGGCGGAAGCCTCGAGGAAGAGCCTCTGTAGCTACTCACGTGCCAAATGGCGAAGAAGATGAGGGCGGCGCAGAGCACCAGGGAGAGCATGTAGCAGAAGGCGGCGAAGGTGAAGGCCATGGCCGGAGAAGGGCCCCGAAGGCGCCCCCGAAGTTCCCCCGCGTCGCCCTCCCCAAGTCACCTCCGAACCCCGCGCCACGCGTCCGGCAGCATCCCTCCAGCCGCGCGGTGGTTCCTCGTTGGCTTTCAACGCTTCCAAGGGGCCATTGGTGCTGGGACAGGAGACCTGAGCCCAAGGGAAAGGAAGGGCCTCTCCAACTTTGGGGGGAAGCCAAAGCGCTCCGAGGAGCAAAGGCTGGTCCAAGGCGCCCCCGGAGTGCCCGAGCCCAGCCTCAAACGCGGCGTCTCCGGAGTCGCGCTCCCATCTCCAAGGGGACACCAACACCAAGCGCCTCCTCAGCCGGGAAGCGGCGCGCCCCCGCCTCTCTCCATCCTCGCCTTTGCCTGCTTCTGCCTCTTGGGCTCTTAAGCGCTTCGGAAGCGAAGAGGCAGGAGACCCTCCTCGACTCCGGGAGCGGGAAGCAGAGAGCCGCCTTCGCCGCCCGCGAGAAAGCGGAGCCCAGCCATCCACTTGCGGCTCCTGTTGCTGCTGCCGCTTCCAAGGCTGGGAGGAGCGAGGCGCGTCTCCCCAGCTCGCAGTTCACTCTTCCAGACTCACCAAAGAGCAGGGGAAAGCAGGAGGAAGGAGAGGAGAAGGAGGAGAGGTTGGGGACTGGCGCCGCCCGCCTTCCTCACGCTTCGCCTCCGACTTGGGCGACTTGGGCAGGACCCGCAAAAGAAGACACACAAAGCTCTGACAGGATCCCCGAGTGGAGACTTCCTCTCAGTCTCCCTCTCTCCCTCCCTATTTCCATCTCCATCTCCCTCCCTCTCTAGCTCCCTCTTTATCTCCATTTCCCTCTCTCCCTCCCTCTCTTACTCTCTCTCTCTTCCTCCTTCTCTATCTCCTTCTCTCTCTCCACCTCCCTCTCTCTCTCCCTCTTTACCTCTCTCCCTCCCTCTCTCCCTCTCTACTTCTCTACCTCCATCTCTCTCTCCCTTCCTCCCTCTCTCCATCTCTCTCCCTCTCTGTCTCCATCTCCATCTATCTCTATGTCTCATTCCCATGCCCCACCCCATACAGCTCCATCCAATTTCAAACTGGTCAGTGTATAGACCAGGCATGGGCCAACATGGGCCCTCCAAGTGTTTTGGACTTCAAATCCCACCATTCTTAACAGCCTTCCTAACCGAGTTGAAATCCAAAACACCTGGAGGGCCCAAGTTGGCCCATGCCTGGTATAGATGCACCTCAAGTTCTGAGTCTGCAGTCACACCGGAAAAACCCACCAGACAAACTCCTACCAAAGCAGGCAAAAGGAAACCCCAGATACTCCACCACGGACATCAGAAGAGCTACAAGGCCAAGAACAAGACAAAGATCCATCTAGAGGAAAAGTGTTCTTACCAGACATCAAACTGACTGCATAGGGAAGCTGATGAAGGAATACAACCTACAAACTATCTACAGAACCTCAGAGAATGCCTGCCATAGATGTGGGTGAAATGTCAGGAGAGAATACTTCTGAAACATGGCCATACAGCCCGGAAAACATACAACAACCCTGTGATCCCGGCCATGAAAGCCTTCGACAACATATCTACAGACCCATTAAGAAAACCCAACAAGTGCCACGCTCAGCAAAGGACAAGAGGGATCCTCTTATGTCTGCAGGAGTCTGCCGTATACCATGCAGCTGTGGACAAGTCTTCATAGGGACCACCAAACACAGCGGCATTGCCCAAACACAACCAAGGAACAAGAAAGGCACTGCAGACTAGCTCAACCAGAGAAGCCAGCATAGCAGAGCACTTGATGACCCAACCTATATTATTTGAGAATACCAAAATGCTGGACCACTCTAACAACCACCATGTCAGATGACACAGAAAAATCCACAAATATGTGGACAATTTCAACAGAAAGGAGGAAACCATAAAAATGAACAAAATCTGGCTACCAATATTTTAAAAAAATCTCTAAAATCAGAAGAGTAAATAAAGAAAAACACTCAGAAAACAAAGGAATTCCAGACAGGAATCAATCAGGGCAATCTAACACCTCAACAAAGGATTCCCCCAGGCATTAAGCAGCCAGACCTTGAAGCTGAAAGGCTATTCAGTGGTAATCAAGGTAGCCAATTGCACCATTCACACCTGCCTCAGGCAGACAAGAGTTCTTTCTCCCACCCTGAACATTCCACAGGTATATAAACCCCTCTTCCCTAGTTTCCAACAGACCTCACAACTAATCCAATCCCATTCCAATCCCTTTCTCTTAAAACTTTTTAAAAACACTCGTATAGCATGTACTCAAATAATCAAATTTTTCATGTCACATTGGGAAATTTTATTTTCAGAAAACCTTTTTTTTGCCTTATGTGGATGTTGTATATTTCAAGTGAGCCACAAAGCTGAAAAAAATTACAGTAATGAACTTGCCTGAAAAGACTTCTTGGAAGCAATTCTGTTAATGATATTAAGCACAGCATATTAACCAAGTTTCAGTAAGTTGAGAAAAACTATTGGAAATTACAGTTGGCTTCAATTGCTGAATACACTTGCATTACTTGGCATGCTTGTCATTTTATATTTGAGTGTCCTTTTCTCTTGAAAATATTGAAGCATTTTAGATAGACTATTAAAAGATTGCAAAACAATAAGCCTTTGAAGAAGAAAAAAGTTGTTATCATTTATAAAGTATTGTGTTACATTTCCTCCAACACCTGAATATTTATAATCCATATAAATATGGATGGGGGAAAAACAGCAGATGATTTGTGGAGAATCTATGAAAAACATTCTGTTCTGATGCGATAATATGAATACACAGAACACAGATGAATAGTCTACAACATTGTATAGCAAATTGATTTGTTAAAATACATTTGTTTTTATTATTTGTTCCTAAGCATTACAGTTTATTGGCTACAGGACACGATTCCTAGGCAGCAGTTTCACAGCAGCTGTTCCAAGACAACGTCAGAAATATTCTGTTGCACAGATGCTATGGCAATGCAATGGGCAAATGCCCAGCACAGCACAAATGAGTTTCCTTTGTTCATTCAAAACACCATTCATCCTGCAGACACGTGGAGTTTAAAACAAGCCTTCTAAAACTACATTACAGGAACAAAAACAGAAAAATCAAATCAAATCTGAGAAATGAATGCCAAACTAAACAAAAGAGTTTGGAATTTACAAATAAACCCAGGAAGTAGCTCGCTTACAAGTTGAGACAGGAAATGATAAGGAAATTTATTATGAGCAGAATATGAAATGTCACCTCACTGCTTGGCAAGGTACATAGTTGCCGAAGGCAGACATGTCATTTTGGTACAGAAAGGGGAAAAAAGTGTTTTCTCTTACTCCCTGGAAATAAACAACTCCTTGCCCTTGGACGTTGTCCATAGCCTTTTCTTTAGAGTAGCCTCTTTGTTCTGTGTAATAGAAAGATCTCATGGGTCCCCACATAAATGGAGAATATACTTTTTGCAAGGCCTGTATGCCTTTCACGGATACATGCTAAAAGAGCCCTGCCTAGTAAATGCACTTTTTTCCATGTCAGGAGCGACATGAGAAACCGCAAGTCACTTCTGGTGTGAGAGAATTGGCTGTCTGCAAGGGGGACGCCCAGATGTTGCCATAGGGATGCCCAGATGTTGATGTTTTACCCTCCTTGTGGGGGGCTTCTCTCATGTCCCCTCATGGGGAGCTGGAGCTGACGGAGGGAGCTCACCTGCTCTCTCCAGATTCAAACCACTGACCTATTGGTCAGCAGTCCTGCAGCACAAAGGTTTAACCCACTGCACCACCAGGCGCTCCGTTATTGCACTAACTTGCTTCCATTCTAAGAACATGAACATGATGGTCATGATGATGTGTATTATGTTGGTTTTATTTATTTATACCCCGCTTTTTCTCTCCACAAAGAAGACTCCGAGTGGCTCCTTTGTGGAAAGAAGTAAGATGAAGTAGGAAACAGCTGTCTACGCTTCACATTACATGAGAAGTACCTTAACAAAAAGTATTGCTGGAAGGATCCCAGTGGAAGCCATTATTGTGCTGATCAACATTCATAAGCAAACAAAAGGCATCGGAATACTTATATACCACAATTACAAATACATTTATTCAGAAAAGTCACATGTTGCAGCTTTGTTGCATATATGGTATTACCACTCTTTGTTGCTGGGTGAGATGGTTAAATTGGGGGGAAAAGACTGTATTGGCATATTTGTATTTAATTAAGCATTGATCTGAATTGAACCAAACAGCCTGAAGATTTTAAAAAACCTATCTCATCCAAAAAGATGAGAAAAAAGAAGCTAAAGTTGCAGCTTGTATCTGAATAAATGCTTTAGAGATACAGTAGAGTCTCGCTTATCCAACATTCTGGATTATCCAACACATTTTGGATTATCCAACGCATTTTTGTAGTCAATGTTTTCAATTCATCGTGATATTTTGGTGCTAAATTTGTAAATACAGTAATTACTACATAGCATTACTGCGTATTGAACTACTTTTTCTGTCAAATTTGTTGTATAACATGATGTTTTAGTGCTTAATTTGTAAAATCATAACCTAATTTGATGTTTAATAGGCTTTTTCTTAATCCCTCCTTATTATCCAACATATTCAATTATCCAACATTCTGCCGGCCCGTTTATGTTGGATAAGTGAGACTCTTCTGTAGAAGCAAAGGTTAAACTAAATATTTAAACAGCATTACAAACAGCAACTTTCTTTTAGATTCTAAAATAGCAAACTTTAACATTGGGTAAATCTACATTGTAAAATAAATGCAATTTGACACTCCTTTGACTGTCCTGTTTCAGTGCTATGGAATTGATGTGACTTGGTATCTTTTTCTGTGCTCCATTTTTGGTTTACATCAGACTCATGGGAGTGGTAGTTTTACAAGGTCTTTAGCCTTCTCTGCCAGAGTGTTAAACTACAAATTCCAGGATTTTATAGCATGGAACCATGGAAGCTAAAGTGGTGTCAAACTGCATTCATTTTTTTTTCATGTCAGGAGCAACTTGAGAAATTGCAAGTCACTTCTGGTGTGAGAGAATTTGCCATCTGCAAGGACGTTGCCCAGGGCACCCCTAGATGTTTTAATGATTTTAACCATCCTTGTGGAAGGCTTCTCTCATGTCCCCACATGGAGCTGGAGCTGATAGAGGGAGCTCATCCGCACTCTCCAAGGGTTGAATTCAAACCAGCATCCTTCAGGTCGGCAACCTAACCTTCAAGTCATCAGTCCTGCTGGCACAAGGGTTTAACCCACTGTGCCACAGGGGGCCAAATGCATTCATTCAACCATATAGATGCACCGATGGAGAGGGAGAGAATTGTGTATAGTTCAGTGCTTTCCAAAGTGTGTGTGTGGGGGGGGGGGGGGAGTTGCTAGGATGATCCCAGAGGGCAATAGTAGCCTGGGGTGCGATTGGGGGCCATTGAATAAAAAATATGGGGGCTATGGAACATAAAGAAGAGAAAAATTGAAAATGAATTTGTACATGTTTTGTCTGTTGTGTAACATGAGTTAAAGTAATAGCGATTACTTTATTTTCCAAATGAACTCACAAAATCTTTCTTTATATATTAGGGAGAGGAATAATTGTTTTTATCCAATTGCTGCCAGAAGGCTAAGCTTCGCCCACGGTCTCCTAGCAACCCACTCAGCCCAGGGGACAGGCAGAGTTAGGCCTCACTTAGGCCTCTTCCACACTGCCTATAAAATACAGATTATCAGATTTGAACTGGATTATATGGCAGTGTAGACTCAAGGCCCTTCCATACAGCTATATAACCCATTTATAATCTTATATTATCTGCTTGGAACTGCATTATCTTGTCTCCACACTGCCATGTAATCCACTTCAGTGTGCATTTTATCCAGCTGTGTAGAAGGGACCTCATATAATCCAGTTCTAAGCCAGCAGAACGTTGGATAAGTGAATATGTTGGGTAGTAAGAAGGGATTCAGGAAAAGCTGATTAAACATCAAATTAGGTAATCATTATACAAATTAAGCACCAAAACATCATGTTATACAACAAATTTGACAGAAAAAGTAGTTCCATGTGCAGTAATGCTATCTAGTAATTACCATATTTAAAAATTTACCACCAAACTATCACAATGAATTTAAAACACTGACTACAAAAACATTGACTAATAAAAGGCAGACTGCATTGGATAATCCAGAACATTGGATAAGCGAATGTTGGATAAGTGAGATTCTACAGTAATATGAAATAATTACTGTGGTAGAATAATACAGAACAATATAATCTCTAAAACCAGGACAGTAAATAAAGAGCAACACTCTGAAAGTAGGGAAATTGGGAATTCCACAAAGGCAACAATCAGGGCCAGCTAACACCTCCCAAAAAGGATTCTTCCAGAAAGGAAGCTGAGGAGGGAGTGAAGCAGTGTGTATTACCAAAGTAATTATTATCACTATCATTACTATTATTACTATTATTATTATTATTATTATTATGTTACTGTGAACCGTGAAAATGAATACAATCTGGCTCCAAGCATTCAAAAACACTAAAATCAGAATATATAAAAATTATAACAATCAGGGCCAGCTAACACCTCCCAACAAAAAATTCACTCAGGGAGGAAACAGCCAGGCTTTAAAGCTGCAAGGCCATTACATGCTAATCATTTTCCCTAATTGCAGCATTCATACTTGCCTCCAACAGACAAAAAAAATATCAAAAATATTGTATATTCACAACCTTTAGGAAATAATATTCCCTGATAGCGCAGCGTGTTAAAGCACTGAGCTGCTGAAATTCTAGACCGAAAGGTCACAGGTTTGAATAGGGGGAGCGGAGAGAGCCCCCACTGTTAGGCTCCGCTTCTGCCAACCCTAAACTTCAAAAACATGCAAATGAGAGTAGATGAATAGGTACTGCTCTGGCGGGAAGGTAACGGCGCTCCATGCAGTCATGCCACATGAGGTTGGAGGAATCTATGGACAATGCCACCTATTCGGCTTAGACATGGAGATGAACACCAACCCCCAGAGTCAGACACGACTGAATTAATGTAGGGGAAAACCTTTACCTTAACTACCACCGATTCCTCAATACTTTATTTCCCATACCACCATACTTCGCCACAACAATGCGTGGCCGGGCATAGCTAGTGCAAGATATAACAGAAAAAGGGCCCACAGGCCAAATAGGTTTGGGAACCTCTGGTATAGTTAGTTTCTGGATGAGTGAGGACAGGCTTAGGACTAAATAACTGAAAGTCTTTTCAGTTCCTTAGGCCTACGACCTTAGAACAAGAGAACAAAAAAAAAATGGAAAGAGGAAAAGTGGAAAAATGAGAGGGAAACAATACTCTTTCATCTCTTCCATCATGCTGGGTTTTGAGTACAGGCAGTCCCTGAGTTACAAACATCTAACTTACAAATTACTCACAGTTAAGAACAGGGGTAAGACAACAGTAAGTGAGAGAAATCTACCCCTCGGAAGGGGAATTCATTCCCAAAAGAGCTTTCATGGGAAAAAGGTGTCTCCACTGAAGCTTTATCACCAATCCTTGTTTCCACAACAAGCCATTTTTTTTCACAATCCAGTTATCACAGGGACAGAAAATGAGGGGTCATCTTCTGAACAGGGGCACAGAGAGCAAAACAAACACCCTTTGCTATGCTATCCAAAGCTAAAGAAAATATTTTTGGTCCGAGTTACATTTTAAAATGCACCTGGACTTACATATAAATTCACCTTAAGAACAAACCTACAGATCCTATCTTGTTCACAACTTCGGAAATGTATATCAGAGGCTATGATGTTAACATGCAAATGTGGGTAGATCAATAGGTACCACTCCGGCGGGAATGTAATGGCACTCCATGCAGTCATGCCGGCCACATAATCTTGGAGGCTTCTACGGACAACGCCGGCTCTTCAGCTTACAAATGGAGATGAACACCAACCCCCAGAGTCAGACATGACTAGATTTAATGTCAGGGGAAAACCTTTTTAGCATTCTCTGAGATGTACCATTACTGTGGAAATTCGAATATTTTTGCTGTTGTGGTTTGCTGTTATGGTCCTTTAAGAACAAGTACTAGCTGAACTACAAATAAGTGTGAGTGGCAGTGACTAAATGTGAGAATTATAATAAATAAAAGCAAACTGACTTGATGTGTAAACTGGCTAATAGAAATAATAATTGCAATGTATCAGGAGATTTTTTTAAAAATACAAGTCAAATTGTTTCTTATAGAAAGATTGCTTTTCTGTACATTATTTTGAAAATTTTAACCCACAATGGATGTTGCTATTAAATGACTGGATGATGTCTTCATAATTAAGATTTTTCTGCTATATTTAGAGAGCTGTTCCTACAATCATACGTGTGTCATTTCTTGACACAATGTACCAGTGTTATAGTTTCCTGAGGCCATCATGAAGAGTTGTTGACACTCAGAATTCAAAAGGTAGTGTTGATTGGAAGATCAATGACATTTTCTTTCCGGAGAAATTAAAGCACTAAATATAATCACAACTATTCATTACCTGAACCTGGATAATGATACTTGTCAACATGAGAAGCATGGAGAAGCAGTAAAATACCGCTGATTGTAGAAATGTCACAGGTATAAATATATATGTAGTAATTTGAATTCCATTTCATCTAGAACAACATAATGAAAGCCTTTATGCTACTTTGTCCATTTAGATGGAAGCAATCTCATCTTCAAAATATGTTCATATTGAGATTTTTCTATTTATCTAACCATTGTTTAGCACTACAGTTGACTGTACTGCATTGGTCTTGATCATCAACTAATTAAAAAGATAAATATCTAGGGATCTAATTTACTGGGTATGGGGGGAAATTCTTTATAGTGTTGTTTGCATTTTGCAGACAGTCAAGGTCATTTGGACTTAGAATATGAAAATTAATTAAGGGATTAAACACCTTTCTTGATTTTATGGATTAATTCCATTAAGGTTTTGTAAAGTCACATATCCCATTTTACTCCTTTGTAGGTTACATCCTCTTATCAATCAACCGATGGTTTTTAATGTATTTAACTTTCTAAAGAGAACATTTTGTTCATCCCATATACATGTGTGTACTATCAGAGTTTCTTAGTCTAACTCATTGTCCCTCCAAATTTAATGAAGTCCTTTGTAATCTCATTTTATCTTCACTCACACATCTGTTTTAATTAGTTGACTGGGAATATCCACCTACGCCTCTGAAATTCAGGGCTAGCGTAATTTTTAGGGTTCTACAGGTGAGCTGTTCATGGATTGCTTCACTCCCACTGTCATCCTTGATCATTTTCTTAACTCCTTCCTTTTGCGCAAAACTTCACCAATGAGTGGAGAGAGAGAAAAAGAGTACAAGGCAAGTGAAATGTGTTGATTTTGTCCCCTCACAATTGCCAATGATTGCATTATTTGAAAGTGGCTTGATTGTTGATTGGAATACTATACAGACATACAATGCCAGTGCTACAAGAATGTCACTGGGTGCCAATACACTTCTTGGGGAGTTTCCCGCCTCCTCGGCAGGTGATCCTATTGATGCTCTGGTCTCTCTCTGGAATGGAGAGATGACTAGGGCAACAGACACGATCGCTCTGGAGCGTCCCCTCTTGAGTAACCGAGCTAAACCACCTCCTTGGTTCACTGAGGAGCTGGCAGCGATGAAGCGAAAGAAGAGAGAACTAGAGTGCGTGTGGCGATCAGAGTACACGACTATGTTCCTATCTTAGGACATATGCAGCTGCAATCAAAGCCGCAAGGAGAGTTTACCTTGCGGCCAACACTGTGTCCACAAAGAACCGTCCAGCAGCACTGTTCCAAGTTATCAGAGGGTTGTTAACTCCCATCACTCAAGGTGGGATACCTGATAACTCGCAGCCCACTGTGAAGCATTTGCTTGGTTCTTTGCGGACAAAGTCATTCTGATCCGCTCCGACTTTGATGCCATATTAACGGCAGTCTCTAAGGATGTAACAAGAGCGCCTGCTTGTCCAGTTTTGATGGATTCATTTCAATTGGTTGAGCTTGAGGATGTGGACAAGATTCTTGGAGAGGCGAGACCGACCACATGCATCTTGGACCCCTGCCCATCCTAGCTGGTGAGAGAAGCCAGAGGGGGATTGGCCTCTGAGTCCCCTATTGGGTGAGAAGGGCGGGATACAAGTACTGTAATAATAATAATAATTGTCCGAATTCAAGAGGCTTGTTGTGATGACACTTAAACAGCTTGGATCCTTGATACCTGGGGAAGTGGTATCTTCTGGGTCCCATCAGCAAGACCAACACGCTGTATGAAGATATGTGAAGGGGACTTCTTTCATACCACAAAAAGTAATAGTAAATAAAGTTGCAAATCCAACTTTAGAAGGGCTTGATTCTGAAATGATATGCACAGACCAGTGGTTCCCAACTTTTGGTGTTCCATGTTTTTAGGCCTTCGGCTCCCACAATTCCTAACACTTGGTTAGTTGGCTTGGATTTCTGGGAGTTGAAGTCCAAAAGCAACTGGAAGACCAAAGATTGAGAATCACTGGTATCATCACCAAAATCTCCCTTTCCCACAATATTTCTTAATTATTATTAGCATCATTATAATTACTATATTATTCTTAGTGCAGAGAGGATTCCATATAAGTCCTAGAGCTTCTCATTATTAAAAAACGTCAGCCAAGCATATATTGTACACTGGTAATTACCAGTATTGGAGCCCTCGGTGGTGCAGCGGATTAAACTGCTGAGCTGTTGAACTTGCTGACCGAAAGGTTGGCGGTTCGAATCCAAGGAGTGGAGTGAGCTCCCACTATTAGACCCATCTTCTGCCAACCTAGCAGTTCGAAAACATGCAAATGTGAGATCAATATGTACCGCTCCAGCAAGAAGGTAACGGTGCCCCACGCACTCATGCTGGCCACATGACCTTGGAGGTGTCTATGGACAACACCGGCTCCTCGGCTTAGAAATGGAGATGAGCACCAACCCCCAGAGTTGGACACGACTGGACTTAATGTCAGGGGAAACCTTTACCTTTACTAATTACCAGTATTAGTTAATGGAAGAAACCCAGTAAAGATGCATTTGTAAAATTTCCCTTATTTCTTTGTTGAACTACATTTCCCATGTGTTAAAATACATGCATACAAAAGTGTTAGAAAAAGACTAAAGCTCTGTGCTAATTGGTTCAAAGCAGATCATGGAAAATGTTCATTGGTTGAACTACACCTCCAATACAGGCATGCCTTGCTAACATAGTAAGCAGGTTATGTTCCAGACAATCATCATAAAGTGAATATCACCATAAAGAAAATCGCATCTGTAATCAAAGACCCTCAACCCCACCCATAATAAAAAATAGACATAGTTCAGTCCCCACAGGAATTATAGTTTACCAAGGTTGCAAGTCCACATGAATGGAAACGGCCACCGTCCCCACAGCCTCCCTTGAGCCTCCCAGGACCAGCAGCACTCCGACCTCATAGCCTCCAAACTCCCCACATGGCCCCTGGCTCAGCTATTCAGCCTGAGCCTGTCCACAGCAGCAAAACTCGGGAGCCTCTCTGGAGATTGCCTCATGGTATTTCTCCCTCGCTTTTCCTCCAGCCAAGTTACAGTCCAGGCAGCCACAATGTATCAAAAGCACTCCCATTTCCAAACCCCTCCTACATTGTATCTCTCTATATTTCTTTTATTTTTTTTTTCCTCCTATGCAAATATGCGCATGAGCAGAGGGGATAAATTACAAACAGATAAAGCAAATAGCCTTTCCCACATTACACAAGGGCAAGACTGCCTCTCTTCACCCCCCTTTCCCTCTACAAGTGGTTCTCAACTTGTGGGTCCCCAGATGTTTCAGCCTTCAACTCTCAGAAAACCTAACAGCTAATATACTGGCTAGGATTTCTGGGAGTTGTAGGGCAAAACAACTGGGGACCCACAGGTTGAGAACCACTGATCTATAAGCCTATACCAAGAACACCACATGAACTCTCTTTTCTATTTTTCCTAATTATTATTGAACTCTATTATTATTATTATTATTTTATTATATGACACAGCAAACAAGATAGATATGCTGGATTTCGTTTCACAAAATCACAAGTCGAACACTTCCCATTATTATTATTATTATATCTATTAGTAAACATGTCCTAAATGTTTGATTTATATATTTAAATTTCTAATGTTATTTTTGAGTTGTTCTATAAGTACACATGATTATGTTTATTTTATTGTTTATGATTTGATCTGTTTGTTATGTTTTCACATGTATGTTTGGCATTGAATTTTGCCATTATGTTGTAAACCACTTTGAGTCTCCCCAGGGGTGAGAAAAGTGGTATATAAATGCAGCAAATAAATCATGATCATAATCTATTGATTTTTATCCTGCTTTTCTCCCATTGGTGGAACTCAAAGTGGCAAATTTATGTGAACTCATGAAATACAGTAACCTCTCAAACAACCTCTTGAGCAATTCCAGATACCCATTCCATGCCCTGTGTGGGAACCGGAGATGGAACATAATCTATAGAACAAAGATCTTTCTAGATCTCAGGAGGAGTCCATTTCGCCCGCTGCCCAGAACTTCTCTTTTTGGGGATTTCAGTTATCCACAGGACAAAAGTCTAGAATAAAACTTTGATTGCAATCCCATCAGCAACAGACATCTCTGGGACTCTTTTTGTTTTCCTAGCATGTCTGAAAAAACAGCTCTTTTTGTCTCCTCCAACAGGACCCAGTACCTGTATAATCTTGTCAAATAATCTTTTGGACTTTTCTTTGTCTACAACATTCAATTTCTACATACCCAAGGGTTGGCATAACCCCCTGGAGACCTCTCCTCTCCTGAGACCGCCTCTGCCAGCCCACTGGAAGCCCCAGGGCCTCCCTGCCCAGCTGGGAAGAGATCCCCAGCTGCATCACGGCTGCCTCCTCCAATCAGGGCATGCACAAGCCAGGACCCGCCTCCTGACTAATCAGAGGCCTGGAAAATGCCAGCTGGCTTCTTGGTGCTGTCCAATCAGGGGAAAAGGAGGGAGTTTCAAAACATAGCAATGTTAATGCATGAGAACTCTTGTGTATAAAAATGTCTGTTTAGGATTATGCTTTTACACTTGTACCATTTGAGTATCTGTCGCTACGCAAGTGTCCCTTTTGCACAAATTGAATAAAGTCTATATCATTTGCCTTCAACCTGGTGAGATTTCTGATTCCTGAAGCGAAACATCCGCAGTTAGCGAAGCTTGCCAGGCCTCCTTTGGTATCCACGGGACTTAGAAAAACTTCACATTTCCAGCATCACATCTTCTTTTTTCATTTTACCAGTGCATATAAATACCTAAAAACATACTAAGTACACAAAAGTGCTAGGCTTTTTTAAAAAAACCTATTTGGAAGAAAAAAATAAGTTTTATTTGTTTGTTTTTAAACCAGAATTTGACATCAAGAGACAAATGATTAATGCACAAATGCCGAGTCCAGGTGACAAAATACTGCTGTAGTGCATAATTGAAAAGTGTCATCTTAGGAAAGCACTCTAATGCAAAGTATCATAAAACAAGGTACACCTGCTGTTAAATGTGTTTTTCCTGCTCAGTCCAGAGTCTGGAAAATTTACATTTCCAGCCAGCTGTTGTTGTTGTTGTTGTTGTTGCTAGACTGCATTTTTTAAAATGATACCTACTGAGCAACTCTGGCTGATATACCATGCTTAATGATGTCATTAGAGGCTTCAGGCCTTGACCCTGAAATTTCAGGTCCTGACATGTTCCTGACCTGGCAACACCAGTTTGCATAATTATTTTATTTCACAACTAGTTTCTGCAAGTGAAGCTCCTTTTTACAGCTGGCAGTTTTAGTATTGAGTTACAGCAGCCTGTTTGCAGTAAACCATTCAATAAAGCTTAATCTGGGGAAATGAGATTCTATTTTAAGTAATCCTGCTGTAGGTGTGAACGATTACGTACAATATGTAAGGTAAACAGCTACCTCCAAAATAACTTATGAGCAGGTATGAAGAACAAAATAGAAAGATGAAGGCGATTAGCCTTTCTCACAAGCTATCCAGGCATATTGATGAAAAATTCATGTGCAAGTTTTGCCATCAAAATAAAAATCATAACAAAGGTGGAGGCCCTTAAAAGAAAAAAAAATAGCAGAATGATTTTGGAAGTAACTTTCATGCCATCTCTAGAAGATGCCAAGACATAGAAAAAAAGAAAAGATTAACATTAAGAGAATCATGGGAGGAGGAATTAGGAACAAAGATAACAGAAAAAGAATGGGAGGAGATATGGAAAACAAGACAATTAAAAAACATGTCAATTAGAATAAAAGAAAATTATTATAAACTAATTTGGAAGTGGTATTTAACACCAAGAAGGTTAAATATTATGAATAATAATGAAAAATGCTGGTGAGGGTGCCAGGAAATTGGAACCTACATGCATATGTGGTGGGATTGTAAACATGTAAAAGGTTTTTGGGAATTGGTCATAAGGGAAATAGAAAATATTATGAATATAAAAATTATAAGGAATCCAGTGGAAATATTACTTTTAATTAAAAAAGAGGACGAGAAAGATAAGAGGGAAAAAATTTAATAGATATGCTATTAACAGCAGCTAGATTACTAAATGCAAAATATTGGAAAGGAGAAATGAAAATACAAATTAATGAATGGTATAAAGAAGTTTGGCGAATGGCACTGAATGACAAGCTAACATGAAATTTAAAAGTAAAGAAGGGATTATGGGGAAAAATGATTTTGAAAGTATTTGGAGAAAATTTCTAGAAAAATTATTGGAAAAAGAAGATGGGAATTTACCTCCAAATGAAGAATTGAACTTTTGGTGGGACTACAGAGGAAGAGATGGCTCTGGGGAAGGGGAGCACAGGGGTGAATGTAAATAAAAGAGGGGGAAATGTATAGAATATGTTTATATAATTGTAACTTTTTCTCAAATAATAATAACAATAAAAAAGAAAAAAAGAATTTTAAAAAAATAGATTCAAAATGTTTTTCTTGACTTATGTAAGTCTTATCTGACCTAGTTGTTTTATTTCACAAGTGCATTTCACAACACTAGTTTTGAATTGAAGTTTTGCTGAAACATGTTGAACTGTTCATCTTTTTTCTTATGATGTAGAAACCCACCCCTATTTCTTTCCATAATATTTCTACTTCTGGTACCAAAGTTTCTGTTAAAGAAACTCCAGAAGACAGGAGCAACATTCAAAACAATCTTAACAGACTAGAGAGATGGGCCGAAACTAACAGAATGAAGTTCAAAAGGGAGAAATACAAGATGCCCCACTTCAGCAGAAAAAATTGAATGCAAAGATACAGAATGGGGGATGCCTGGCTCGACAGCAGTACATGTGAAAAAGACTGTGGAGTCCTCGTGGACAACAAGTTAAACATGAGCCAACAAATGTGATGCGGCAGCTAAAAAAGCCAATGGGATTTTGGCCTATATCAATAGGAGTATAGTGTCTAGATCCAGGGAAGTCATGCTACCTCATATTCTGCCTTGGTCAGACCACACCTGGAATCACACTGTGTCCAATTCTGGGCACCGCAATTGAAGGGAGATGTTGACAAGCTGGAATGTGTCCAGAGAAGAGTGACTAAAATGATCAAGGGTCTGGAGAACAAGCCCTATGAGGAGCGGCTTAAAGAGCTGGGCATGTTTAGCTTGCAGAAGAGAAGGCTGAGAGGAGACATGATAGCCATGTGAGGGGAAGTCATAGGGAGGAGGGAACAAGCTTGTTTTCTGCTGCCCTGGAGACTAGGACCCGGAACAATGGCTTTAAACTACAGGAAAGGAGATTCCACCTGAACATTAGGAAGTTCCTCAATGTGAGAGCTGTTTGGCAGTGGAATTCTCTCTCCCTGACAGTGGTGAAGGGTCCTTCTTTGGAGGCTTTTAAGCAGAGACTGGATGGCCATCTGTCGGGGGTGCCTTGAATGCGATTTCCTGCTTCTTGGCAGGGGGTTGGTCTGGATGGACACAAGGTCTCTTCCAACTCTATGATTCTATGGAGGAAACCCAGGAACATATCTTCTTCATTAAAGTATACTTGTATTGTAGGGAACGAGGTACATAAAATAGCCCACAACATCAAGTGGCCGGCAAACTATTATATATTTATTAACTTACTTACTTAATGGGGAACATGAGAGAAGCCTCCTCACAAGGTAGTAACACATCCAGGCATCCCCTAGGTAACGTTTTATAGACGGCTGATTCTCTCACACCAGAAGCGACTTGCAGCATGCAACTAAACATTCTCAATTCTCTTCTGACACGATAAATAAATAAATACTTACTTACTTAATGTATAGCCTGCTTCTCTCCCCTTGAGGACTCAAGGCAGTAAATAATCTCAGACTTTGGTCACATTTTTTTAAGCGAATACAAAAATTAATAAATTAATAAATAATATAGAGTGGATTTAGGTTAAAATACAATTAAAATATAATAAATATACTTTGAAGACCAAAATATTTTTGGAACTTTTATTTTGAAAAGGCAGCCAATAAAACAATGAATAGTACCATCTTCCATGACATCAATGTTATCCAAAAAAGTCCATACTTGTTACTCCCAATGACACAATGAGATTTATGTTAGAATCGGTTTACCATTGGGCAGGTGGGCCTATTTTAGCTGGACCTAGTCACTGAATATCATGCTTAATCTTCAGGCGGTAATGCTACATACATGTACTGGAATATAATTCTAGTTAGCACAGTGTCACTTACTGGTGAGTATACATTCACAGGACTGCACTGGTAGCGGACATCCAGACATCTGCTTCACTGCTTGAAACTCACTCCCTGGGCCCTTCCAGATAGGCCCTATATCCCAGGATCTGATTCCAGGTTTTCTTTTTAACCCTGATTATCTGACAGTGGGAATCACATAATCCAGTGTAAAGTAGAAAACCTGGGACCAGATCCTGGGATATAGAGCCTCTCTGGAGGGGCCCCCTGATGTCAGGTGATCAGACAGAATCTATCTGATAAATGCTAAAGAGGATGGTGTTCCTATATCTTTAAAACATGTGCAAGAGCAGTATCTGACAGGTGAACAAATCATGTACTTCTTAAAATATGGTCCTCTACATATTACTGGACTGAAATTCTCAGCAGCTCCAGCCAACGTAGCCCATGGTGAGGAATATTGCGCCAAATTGCAATGTGTGTGTGTGTGTAAAGAAATCCTTGCAAAGTTGGTTTGCAAAAGATCTCTGCAAAAGAGCTCAGGCTTTTTGCAGAGGCAAAGCCATGCCTAAAACAATGTATCTGTTTGCTGGCAGATGGCTGAGATTGTCAGTTGGAAATCTGGGCTTCAAGAGAGAGCACAGAAAAAGACAGTCTCTCTCTAGCTACGGTCAAGTAGCATTTTGAATATGCTATGCTGTATATATTGAATACTGATTGATTGGTTATTGATCTTATGCAACTACATGGACATTGTATGATTGCAGAACTGTTTTATATTTCAACTCAACAAGCAAGAGTAAAGTTCCTTTGTTCTTTTAAATTCCTCTGCCTGGTCTGAGTCTTTTGCACATGGTGTTAACTGGACGTTGCTGGTTCTGCTATGCACTCACCTGGTAACAAGGAATGCTAGGAGCTCCAGTATAATAAAAATATCCAGTAAGCACTTTTTTTCTTGTAAAGTCAGGAGCCCACTCCTCATTGCATTAATCTCCTCACCCTTTTTGGACACCTATGAGGGGATTATTTTCTGTTATATAATGTCTCCTACCCAGTTCAGAATTAAGAACTTGACTGAAGTAGGTTTTCCCCTGATTCCCAGTAATTGCTGAAAAAACAAATAAAACAATGTTTTTAGATTCTTCTTTATAGCTTCTCAGCTATCAAATACAAGGACAACTAGTACTTTTTGGTAGGTCACATTAATCTAACCAATCATTGTTAATTGCTGTTAGTTTTAGGACTTTGGTAGAACAAAACATTTCTGCCTCAATTACTTTGATCTTTTATTATGTGTCTGCTCCAATAAAATTGTTCTTGTTTTTAATTTGCGGTGTCTGGTGGAAAAAATGAAAATAAGAGTAGCTATTTAATAAAGGAATGCTCAATTGCTCTGACTGTTTTAGAGAACAGGACATGCATCGGACTAGAATGGGAGCGTCACAATTATCTCATTAAAGAACAAAGAAGCTGACTATTACAACACAAAAATGGTATTGCATGATAAATATGTATGACTACCAGGACAGAGACTGAGACCACAGGGCCAAATTCAGTCCTCCTGAGGTCTCTGTTGGACCGTGAAATCTTCTCCAAATAGCCAGCTTCATTCCCCATTCTAAAATGTTGAAATGCCTTCACAATAGTTTAGTTACTGCAAGGAAGAACATTACGTTAAAAAGAAGCCTCCATCTTTGTACTAAAAGTAGGGACACCATGGCAAACTAACAAAGAGACAGTGGACTAGAAGATAATGCTTGTTGTTTATTTATTGACTTTTATAATTTTGAAAGGAGACCATTATGGTATGGTGAATATTTTTGTTCTTTAGGTCAAATTTACTCAATACATTGCTTTGTCCAAACTGTGACCCGTCCTGAGTCCCCTTGGGGAGATGGGGAGAAATATAAACAGTTGCTATTATTATTATTATTATTATTATTATTATTATTATTATTATTATTATTATTTTAAAATAGAAGTCCTATGAGCTAAAGCCCATTGCATTCAATGGATCTTATTATCAAATAACTGTACATAGAATTGCAACTTCAGTTAAAACATTTAAGGTTGGATGAATGTAATAGTTTTTAAAATGTAGATTGAGGAAATGTGGGCCTATCTAGCCTGTATATCTGCACTGTGAAACATTGCATAGTTTGGTGACTGCCAACCAGTGGCAGTTGATGCTCACTAAAGCTGGGAAGGAGAGAAGTAGAAGAGATCCAGGACCTCATCACATGGGCTTTCAGCCCCCTCCTAGGACGCTGACGAGACACAGCCAGGATGGAGCTTGCCAGAGCCCATCTCATGATGCAGGGCTACTTCCATGGGGCTCTGTCTTGGCTCTATGCATGCTGCATCTTGGCAACATGCTAAGAAGCTGCCATGAGAACATGGGTGACTACCTGTGTAAATCGGGAACAGTATGGGACCAAGCCAGACACAAACAGAAAACTATGAGTGATGGTAAGGGGTCGATGTGGGACACTGCCCCACAGATCCCCCTACTGTTCTCTGGCTTAAGGACCTCCATGTGATGAGGTCTCCAGTGTGCCAAATTGATGGCACCAGAGTTCGAAGGCATATCCCGAGAATTTTAGAGCCAATCCATTCCTGTTCTCTCCCACACAAAACCTTGCTTTGCAGACTCCATTCTCATACAGTTCTTTCTCAGTCACACAAGCTGTGCAGATCCCCTCCAGTCTACCTATTCACATCATTTTCTGACTCACTATTCATTCATTCTTTCATGTACACAAAATTATTTCTCATCTACCAGTCACACACTCCACACCATTCTTACATTCTCCATTCTCAATACCCTTTCTCTCCCCCCGCCCTCTCTCTCACACACATACACATGCCTAAGTGATGAGGATAATCTTCATCCCCACCATGCTTCATTGAGGATAAAGGCTTAGATTTCAGAGAGGTCGAATTTGTAACTGACTTGGGATGGTGACAGAACTAAATGAGAATAAAAAGCAAAATAATCTTCTCATCTTCGGTGAAGCCCCAGTATCTCCAGTGTTGACTATGCAACAGCTCTTCTGGGTTCAGTGACTGGCAGTAATAGAGGTTTCCCTGTTCACTTAAGTGGAGAACAGGCGTGATGAAATTCCCTGCCGTTGCATCTTCAGTGTGCCTAAGTATGTAGGGGGATCTTGTGTGTGGAAGCTGCTGTCACCTACACACTTCTCACCTAGCACCTTCTTGTGATGAAACAGGAAGACCTTAAGTTTCCTTGCCCAAAAGAGGACCTTACTCTTCATGTTGTAATTCACAGGCAGCTCATGGTCCTGGAAGTGGACCTCATTCCTCCATTTTGGAGCCAAGTTTCCCACCCCACTCATGAAATCCCTCTGCCATTATTGTTACATTTATTCCATGCCCTTTGGTGTAGGGCTCTGTCAAACATCCTTTGAAAAGCCTCGGTTCAACCCACAGAATTTTATTTCTGGTCACTACTATTTATCTGAGTTCCTCTCATGTAGGTAAGATAAAGCACCTGACATAGAAAATATAAAGTCTCAATGTTCTCCTTTCAAAGGGAGTTAAACAAATGACTCTCCATCTGGTAGGCTGCACTGACTAAATTATTCCAATCTCAATCTGACAATGTGCCAGGATCTGTTTTAATTCTAGAACAGATCTAGCAGTTCCTGATACAACTGGTGTATGATTATTTGTGATATATTCAGAAAAACAAACCAAGACAACAGTGGTGTGCAACAGGCTTGGAATTAAACCCAGACCTTCTCTGTTTCTAACAGTTTTAGTCACATTTTGAGTATTCTTAGGTCCTTTCTACACTGCCCTGTATCCCAGGATCAGATCCCAGATTATCTGCTTTAAACTGGATTATATGAGTCCTCACTACCAGATATTCTGGGATAAAAAGATAATCTGAGATCAGATACCGGACTATAGGGACAGTGTGGAATGGGTCTTAGATAATACGGTGCCCAAACCCAAAAGAGCCCAGGACCCCTCAGCCTTTAGTGCTTATCTTATGTGAAATCTCCTCTTTTGCACAAATGTTAAGTATAGGAATCCTGCAATTGTTTGCATCTGCCAACCTCGTTAAATAATATAGACACTAAAATAGGAAAACATGAAGTGGAATACTGGTATGTTTATTAGCTTCCTTGTGTGGAGTTTCATTTAAAAAGATTAAGTCCCACTAAACATAGCATCCAATTATTGTATGATCCCTATATTTATTGTATTTTATTTTATTTATTTCCAACATTTATATCCCACCCTTCTCACCCGAAGGAACTCAGGGCGGCGTACACAATTGGCAACAATTCGATGCCTACACATAATTAAAACATAGCAATGAAAATCCAATTAAAACAATTAAAAAACTATAAAAATATAAAACATATGATTAAAAATCCTTTCATCCAAAATCCCTGTGCTGTAGCTGTAAATCAGTCCGGGTCTTCTTTATCATTTAATCTTCAAAAGCCTGGGCACATAGCCATGTTTTCAGGGCTTTTCTAAAACTCAGAAGGGTTGGGGGCTTGTCGTATATCTCTGGGAAGGGTGTTCCACAACCGAGGAGCCACGACCGAAAAGGCCCTGTCCCTCGTCCCTGCCAGTCGTGCTTGTGAGGTAGGCGGGACCGAGAGCAGGGCCTCACCAGATGACCTTAGGGATCTTCCTGGCTCATAGGAGGAGATACGTTCGGACAAGTAGATTGGGCCAAAACCGTTTAGGGCTTTATAGATCAAAACCAGCACTTTGAATTGGGCTCGGTAGCATATCGGCAGCCAGTGGAGCTGGCTAAGTAGGGGGGTGGTACGCTCCCTGTAAGCAGAGCCAGCCCTAGGTATTTTTCAAGTGTAGGCAAACAGAATTTTGGCGCCCCCCCCCAAAAAAACCAATCACTGAAAAATAAAAGCGTTGGATAAGCAAAAATGTTGGATAATAAGGAGGGATTAAGGAAAAGCCTATTAAACATCAAATTACATTAAGATTTTACAAATTAAGCACCAAAACATCATGTTTTACAACAAATCAATAGAAAAAGCAGTCTCGACTGCGCCCCCATATGTTTTGCGCCCCAAGCGACCGCTTAATTCACCTCATTGTTGGACCGGCTCTGCCTGTAAGCCACCCCAGTTATTAATCTGGCCGTTGTACTAGTTGGAACTTCCGGGTCATCTTCAAAGGCAACCCCACGTAGAGAGCGTTGCAGTAGTCCAAAAAGGATGTAACCAGAGCGTGGACCACCATGGCCAAGTCAGATTTCCCAAGGAACGGGTGCAGCTGGCGCACAAGTCTGAGTTGTGCGAAGGCTCCCCTGGCCACCACCGAGACCTGGGGTTCCAGGCTCAGTGATGAGTCCAGGATCACACCCAGACTGCAAACCTGTGTCTTCAGGAGGAGTGCGACCCCATCCAACACAGACTGTAACCCTATTCCCTGTTTGACCCTACGACTGACCAGGAGGACCTCCATCTTGTCTGGATTCAATTTCAATTTGTTCGCCCTCATCCAGTCCGACACAGCGGCCAGACACCAGTTCAGGACCTGGGCAGCCTCCTTAGTGACAGGTGGGAAGGAGTGAAAGAGTTGAATATCATCTGCGTACAGATGACACTGCACCCCGAAACTCCAGATGATCTCTCCCACTGGCTTCATGTATATGTTGAACAACATGGGGGACAGTACTGAACCCTGTGGGACCCCACAAGACAATGGGGGCAGGTGTCCCCCAGTGACACCATCTGGGAACGACCCTCCAGAAAGGACCAGAGCTACTGCAAAACAGTACCCCTGAGCCCCATTCCGGGGGTACCGCAGTTTCATCTACCCGTGTCCAACAGAAATACTGTATCTCCTTTCTAGGAATTTTCTAGTGATTCCTCCAAGTCATTATATGGTATAGCTCTGCCAGAAGTTACCATAGAGGCACCTTATGTAACTGATTACTTTTCACATTTCAAAAGTAACTACATACAGTAGAGTCTCGCTTATCCAACTTTCACTCATCTTACGTTCTGTATTATCCAACGCAGTCTGCCTTTTATTAGTCAATGTTTTTGTAGTCCATGTTTGCAAGACATTGCGATGTTTTGGTGCTAAATTTGTAAGTACAGTAATTATTTATTGCAATGATTTAGTGGTTTATTGCAGCTGGCTACTAACCAACTGCGTCGGGCTGTGGCGTAGCTGGTTAGTAGCCAGGTGCAATAAATCACTACTGATCGAGAGGTCATGAGTTCGAAGCCCAGGTCGGATTAAGTGCCTGACCATTAAATAGCCCCAGCTTGTTGTTTACCTAAGCAACCTGAAAGACAGTTGCATCGGTCAAGTGGGAAATTTAGGGACCGCTTATGCAGGGAGGCTAACTTAATTAATTTACGTTACCATAAAAATGTCCAACAGCCGAGGTTACAAGTTGTAATACATTTGAAAACACACAAAAAACTTGGCATTATACTAAACATCCTTTGGCCAGCTGGGGGGCCTGTGTCTGGAGTAGGAAGATCCTGTTGAACACTGTTGCAAATTTCTCTATAAAGTTCTTCTTCCTTTAGCTTCTCATTGACTTCTGGTGTTGCTATAAGAAGGTTCTCCATTGTGCATGTGGCAGGGCTCCAATGGCATTGTAATAGGTGGTCTGTGGTTTGCTCTTCTCCACACTTGCATGCCGTGGACTTCACTTTGTGGCCCCATTTCTTAAGGTTGGCTCTGCATCTTGTGGTGCCAGAGCTCAATCTGTTCAGCACTTTCCAAGTTGCCCAGTCTTCTGTGTGCCCAGGAGGGAGTCTCTCATCCAGCGTCAACCACTAATTGACAACCTGGGTGTTAGCCTTCCACTTTTGGACTCTTGCTTGTTGAAGTGTTCCTGCGAGAATCTCTGTAGATCTGAGAAAACTATTTTTTGATTTAAGGCAGAGTGCTGGCTGATACCTGAACAGAGGGTGGGCTGGCGATGTCACTGCCTTGGACTTTTCATTACTGGCTGCTACTTCCCGGTGGATGTCAGGTGGAGCAATGCTGTCTAAACCATATAATTTCTCCAGTGGTATGGGGCATAGACATCCTGTGATAATGCAGCATGTCTCATTAAGAGCCACATCCACTGTTTTAATGTGATGAGATGTATTCCACACTGGGCATGCATATTCAGCAGCAGAGTAGCAAAGCGCAAGATCAGATCAAAATAAATAAAATAAAATTGCCCTTTAAAACCACATACTCTTTAACATCTGCATTTAAATGTTAAACAAGAGGGAATGTTTTAGCTTCAAATTGAAGCATATCGTTGTAGGAGTGATCTAATATTATATAACAGGTGTTATCCATTAAACCAAGATTATGACAACCAGACTGATTGATAAATGGCAAATAGAGGGAGAAAACGTGGAGACTGCAACCAGGAATTCAGAAGACATTTACTTCTTGGTAGGAGAGCAATGACCAATCCTGATAAAATAGTGAAGAACAGAGACATCACACTGAAAACAAAGGACCACATAGTTAAAGCAATGGTATTCCATAGTAACCTATGGATGCGGGAGCTAGACCGTAAGGTAGGCTGAGCAAAGGAAGATAGACGCTTTTGAACTGTGGTGCTGGAGGAAAATTCTGAGAATGCCTTGGACCGCAACAAGATCCAACCAGTCCATACTCCAGAAAATAATGCCTGGCTGCTCACTGGAGGGAATGATATTAGAGGCAAAGATTAAGTTCTTTGGCCACATAATGAAAAGACAGGAAAGTCTGGAGAAGATCATGATGCTGGGGAAAATGGAAGGAAAAAGGAAGAGGGGCCAACCAAGGGCAAGATGGATGGATGTTATCCTTGAAGTGACTGGCTTGACCTTGAAGGAGCTGGGAGGGGTGATGGCTGACAGGGAGCTCTGGCGTGGGCTGGTCCATGAGGTCACAAAGAGTCAGAAGCGACTGAATGAATAAACCACAATAACAACAATCTATTATTATATAGCAGAGGGAACATTTATATAGAGCTCACCTTGAAAGTCCGGAAGAGTATCTGAAACCCCACATTTTGTTATTGTCCAAATAAATGTTATTTTGAAGATCCACATAAAAGTTTTCTTCATTCTGAAGTATGGTGTGAAAATTAAAATATTGTGAAACAAATGCTGGGTGAATGTAAACCACCATGCCTACTTCTCATGGTGGTTTACATTCACCCAGCATTTTCTGAAATAAAATGTATGTCCATTTGGTTGTCTGTCGGTACTGTGTTGAAACCAGCTACAATGACTACTGCTAGTAAATATAGGACTTTTGTGAAAGCTGATTCCATTCCAATAAATAAATAAAACTGTGTTCTGCCATTCAGGTTTTCCTTTAACTGTAGTTTTATGAATGAGCCTTTTTAGAAGTAGAAGACTATGATAACAATTTATGCAGATTTGGTGCCCCCTGCTGTCCTTAAACCATCCAAGTGTTGACTGAAACAAAGTGAGCACTCAAGATTTTAAAACTGCATAGAACATGGGTTGGAAATATTTACAAAATTATAGGAATAAATTGTCGCCAACAATGTCACTTGCTGCTCTGTTTTCTCAACATCCTTTATTTAAAAATTGTCACAAAAGTTAAAAAATCTGTCTGTTTTTAATTAGAAGGGTTTCCGAATAAAGGCTTATAAAGTTGCCATTGTGTAGGTACTTTAACTTTTCCTCATCAATGAATTTTCTGACACACACAAAAACCAGGCGCTGAAAATGTTAAATTTTGGATGATCCAAGAATCCTTCAGCCAGACAACCGGAGGTCCCTTTCATTTCTGACATTCACTGAATATGATCCAGACCTGATCATACATCAAGAAGGCTCACTGAAATCACTGCCACATAAATCTATGGGGCTATCTGAAAACCCATACCAGTTTCAGATCAATAATTTGGAAAATATGCCTAGAGAGCTCTTCCAATCTGATCAGAAAGCCTTTGCACATACACTGAGTTATATTTCACCTCCTCAAATCTGTGTCCTTAATTTACATATTATGTAAATGAATTTTCACTCTAGTTATACAACTGCAGTACATTAATTGCTGCACTTATTTGTTTCACAATATTTTAATTTTCATACCATTTGCACATTACAACTGATTTGAAAGAAAATAATATTTTCTGTGCTGGGCTTAGAACAGACAGTCTCAATTTCAAATCTCCACCCAGGTCCCATCTACACTGATCATTTAATGAAGTTTGAAACTAGCTTCTAACTGAGGCAGCCAGACAACAAATTCCCACAAAAGCAGGCAAATAAATACCTTTAAGACATATCCGTAGTTTGTGTAATCACCATTTGGGCCTCAAACTGGTTCTATGTAATCATCTGCACAGTGAAACCACTTTCTTTATTATTGGTTTGAGACTGTATTAAGTGGTCACCATACATGTGCCCTAAGCCATGAAATGTGTTTTATATCATCACTACCTCTGTCAAACCTACCAAAAAGCCCTCTTGCTTCATATCCTCTGTTGCATGCACCACTCATTCTCCATTCATTTCTCCTCTCTTCCTTCTCCTGTTTCCTTGTGTGTGTGTGTGTGTGTCTCCTTTGCTTCTTGCATTCTACCGCTGACACCACTCATGCTTCCTTCCATCCTGTTCTTTCACTTGCCTCACTTTGTTCCTTGCAATAATACCCCTTTCTTACACTTCTTTTAAAAAGTTTGTAGCTAAAATAAACTATGGCCCTTGAGACCGCAGGTTTTATTTATTTATTTATTTACAGTATTTATATTCCGCCCTTCTCACCCCAAAGGGGACTCAGGGCGGATCACATTATAACACACATAGGGCAAACATTCAATGCCCATAAACACATCAAACAGAGACTGAGAGACACACGCAGAGGCAAGTTAACCTTCTTCTGAGGGGATGTTCGATTCTGGCCACAGGGGGGAGCAGCTGCTTCATCATCCACACTGACGGCACTTCCTCATACCAGGTCGTAAATTAGTTAATCTTGCCTCCCCACTTTATAAGTGGTACCTTATCTCCTACTTGATAGATGCAACTATCTTTCGGGTTGCTAGGTCAGCAACGAGCAGGGGCTATTTTTTTTTATTTTTAATTGACGGGTGCTCACCCCGCCACGGGCTGGCCTCGAACTCATGACCTCATGGTCAGAGTGATTTAAGGCAGCTGCTCAACAGCTGCGCCACAGCCCGGCCCCTCCCACATCTGGCAACTAAGCATGATGGACAGTACTCATTGGACAACATCTGGCGAGTCAGCAGTTCCCCACTCTTGGGCCAGGCTGAAGGTCTGAAAGAGCTTCCACAACATGTCCTGCTTCCTTTATATGAGTATGTATATGCAATATATGCAATATTGAAAAGTACACATCAACATCATCTGGCCTCACTTTTTGTATCCAGTACAAGAGAGGCCGAGAGACTTTCCACAAAGATGTACAAAATCCACATTGAACTGCATTATATGGCAGTGTGGACTCCGATAATCCAGTTCAAATCAGATATTGTGAATTATCTGCCTTGATATTCTGGGTTATATACCGTATTTTTCGCTTTATAAGACGCACCTGATGATAAGACGCACCTAGTTTTCAGAGGAGGAAAATGGGGAAAAATAATTTGAACTAAAAGATGACCTAGATCGCCATTCTCCCTTCCTGGACGCAGATCGCCAGGGCGATCTGTGTCCAGGAAGGGAGAATGGGGCGATCTGTGCTGTGCGCGTGCGCACAGCTCAGATCGCCCAATTCTCCCTTAGTTCTTTGACGCAGGCGCAGATCGCCCAGGCGATCTGCGCCTGCGTCCAGGAACTAAGGGCAAAATGGGACGATCTGTCCTGTGTGCGCACGCGCACAGCACAGATCGCCCCATTCTCCCTTCCTGGACACAG
This sequence comes from Anolis carolinensis, assembly GCF_035594765.1. NCBI lineage: Eukaryota > Metazoa > Chordata > Lepidosauria > Squamata > Anolidae > Anolis > Anolis carolinensis. The sequence continues at coordinate 37,902,546 of NC_085841.1, read as the reverse complement.
ATCGCCCTGGCGATCTGCGGACGCATCCAGGAAGGGAGAATGGGGCGATCTGTGCCGTACGCGCGTGCGGACGGCAGAGATCGCCCCATTCTCCCTTCCTGGACACAGATTGCGTTTATAAGACTTTTACCCTCTATTTTGGGGGGGGGGGGAGTGCGTCTTATAAAGCGAAAAATACGGTAGTTGTGTGGAAGGGCCCTGAGTTCACACAAGGACTAATCCCAGCTCCATTGAGTTTTACCCTGCCTCGGTTTGACCTTATTAGTGTCACATTCATCCATTTTAATCCAAATCGGTCTAGAAAGTCACACCTTTCTGGCATGTTCATCTGTTCACTGTATCAAGTTATTTTGGGTCATACAATCATAATGGCTTCAGAGCTTTTTTAAAATTCCTGGAATAAATAAACCTATTAACCAATAGCCTTTCTTGTCTTCCTGCCATTCTTGCCACCCACCTTACACTTCCACTGGATGTTCAATCCCCTGCATGAGATCTTGAAATGTTATCATCTAAGCTGAATAAAATGGATGCCCTTTGGAACTCTTTCCACACTTAACTTTGCCCACTGTTACCTGCACATACAAGGAGACCTGCTAGCCTTCAATTATTCAAATATGCACTTAACTTTTTAAAAAGGTTAATTACTTACTTAGGCAATCCCTCATTGTCAGAGTATGAAGTGTAGCGTCTTGACGGTGGGTACGTAGGTGACTGCAGAGCCCCATTCTTGACGCACATGCTCTCTCACAGTGAGGACACTGGTTTTCAGGCGGAAGGAGATCCCAGTCAGAGTTGGCTTGACACACTTTCCTCTTGGCACGTTTCTCCCTTTTTCTTCCATTTGTGCCTCTTCAAATTCCACAGCACTGCTGGTCACAGCTGACCTCCAGCTAGAGCACTAAAGGGCCAGGGCTTCCCAGTTCTCGATATCTATGCCACAGTTTTTAGGGTTAGCTTTAAGCCCATCTCTAAATCTCTTTTCCTGTCCACCCACATTCCATTTCCTTTCTTGAGTTGGAAGTATAGTAACTGCTTTTGGAGACGGTGCTCAGGCTTTCGGACAACGTGGCCAGTCCAGCGGAGCTGATGGTGTAGGAGCATCCCTTCAATGCTAGTGGTTTTTGCTTCTTGTTGGATCTAAATAGCAACCCACTGAACTGTTCCACCCTCTAACCACCCCACCTCAGATTTCACCTGGAGTCTGATCAAGGGCAAAAACCCCTTTGTTTTTTCCTAGGAAATCCAGAGTTGAAAGGTGTTTTTTTTAATCACATTAAAAGTCTATAAGAAATGCTTTCACTCTGAAAATGGAAGATCATTGTATATTCTAACAACATAAGGACAAGGACAAATTATTTTGCAGGTGTGAATTCAAGTCAGAGTACTTCCAGGAATTTAGTTCTGCTTAGAGAGGGTGGTAACTTGAACAGGATTTCTAATGCAATGCACAGGAAATTCAATTATAACAATTGTTACAAATCACAATACCTTGACATAGTACTTACTGTAACAATACATTCATATTGGAGAAGGCTCAAAAGCGTGGAAGGCCTTTTTAGGCTGCATATTGTATTGTAAGCAAGCTGTAGATACAAAAGTCTCCACTTTACATTTCGCAGACAAAAGTATTATATACTTAAATCCCCCAAATCCATTGTTAAGCATATTTGCTGTTAACAGATATTAAATAGTTGTATCTTTCTATCCTCCAGGCTTCTGAATGTGCTCAAGTGCATTTGTCATTCCAGCATAATAGTCCCTTTTCATCAATACAAAGAAAGCACACAGATATACGAATAGAAAACTAAAACACATATCTTAAGCCATCTCTTACAGCTGGCTTGGAGAAATCTCATGCAGCCTTTCACACAAGAGAGACACGAGATGCATCCACACTGTAGAATTAATGCAACTTGACATCACTTTAACTGCCATGATTTAATATATGGAATTCAAGAATTTGTAGTTCAGTGCGGCACCAGTCCACATTGGCAGAGAGGGCTAAAGACTTTTTAAAACCACAATTCCCATGACCCCATAGTATTGGGTCATGGTAGTTACAGTAGTGTCAAATTATACTAATTCTACAGTGTTGATGTACTGGAGAGATTCTTCTTCTTTTTTGAAAGTCCCAGTGTTGTAGCCTGGTCAGATTCTGAGAGTTCAGATGAGGAGGAAGGGGATGCTGGGAGAGATTCAGAGGAACCAGAGAAGAATAGAAGTGGCCCAGAAAGAGTTGTTTTGAAATCTCCTCCTGGAAGTTCCCAAGACACTGGAGAAAGTGAAATCCATTCCCATGTGAACTTTGTCTTTGGATATCTCTGTGGAGACTTTCTTTGAATTGATTTTTGGATTCTCAGCTTTTATGGAAATAACTTTGATTTTGAATTTGGTTGCTTTTTATATACTCTGCTTTCAATAAACTTTTACTTATGGGATCACTTGGACAGTGTGTGGTTTGTGTTGAAAAGAGGCCTCAGGACCCTAGTGCAACATCCAGGTAAAACAAGACTGAGCCTCCCATTGCCCTTCCAGTGAATGACACAGAGTAGAAACAGAAAGCCTTTGGGCTGAATTTAGTCCATGGATGATAAGCTGTCCTTTAAAATTCTCCATAATATTCCTGACATAAATCAGATCACTGTGGGAACGCTACTATGTAAGCTGGTGTTCAGGAACTCACCAACAGAGGAAAGGGACCAATGCTCATTATTTCCAAACATACTCCGCAACCTGGGAGTAAACTTTTTGAGGGAGTTACTTCAGCATGATCAGGAGTACTGGTAGTCCCTGAGTTACAAACATCTGACTTACAAATGACTCATAGTTAAGAATGGGGGCGACACAACAGGAAGTCTGAGAAATCTACCCCTAGAAAGGAAATTCACTCCTGAAAGAGTTAACATGGGGGAAAGGTGTTGCCACTGAAACTTTAGCACCAATCCTTGTTTCCACAACAAGCCAATTTTTTCAAAATCCTATGATCACAGGGACAGAAAGTGCGGTGAAATCTTCTGAACAGGAGCACAGATAGCAAACACCACAGGGGTGTTAACGTTTTCCTGTGCTATCCAAAGCTTTGCTGGAGTCACACTTTTAAAATGTAGCAGTTCCAACTTACAAACAAATTCAACTTAAGAATAAACCTACAGAACCTATCATGTTCGTAACTTGGGGACTGCCCATAGGGAGATTAGGCAAGCACCTACCCTCTCAGTCTTTAGGAAAAGCCTTAAAACTTGGCTTTACCAGCAGGCCTTTAAAGAGTGAATGCCCATCCAGGTCAGGTTCCTGTTCCAATGTCCATTACCATTTTTGATGCACTTTATTTTATTCCCACAGTTAGAAATAATCTCAACGTCCACCTCATCCCAAGTCTCCTATTTATTGCAGCACTTTGGCTTCTGTTCCATTCTCTAGTTTACATCCTCCACTCCATGCACTTTGGCCCAGATCATTTTTATAACTTTCACCCAGGTTTTTAGATTATGTCCAGCTGATGGCTGTGTTTTTAATGTTTAATGTGTAAATTGTATTTTATATGATGTGTTTTTATTTTCTACTGAGTGTTATTGTCCGGGCTTGGCCCCTTGTAAACCGCCCCGAGTCTCCTTGGGGAGATGGAGGCGAGGTATAAAAATAAAGTTGTTGTTGTTGTTGTTGTTGTTGTTGTTGTTGTTATTGAGAAAAAACTGGCTTGCAATACTCTTACTCATTACAATCACACAAACTATATTTATTTCACATAAAACATGTTTTCAATTGTTGCTCATACATTTCTATAATTCAAATCTGTATTGAAATAGCACATTCAGTTCTGGAAATGAGTTAGACAATAATATTCGAAGTAGGTCCACAAGGTTTCATAATTTATGCATTATTAACACCTTATAGTGTACTCAGAGGTTGGAAAGTTAGCCTTGAACACTGTTGTTAAATGTTGGTAATTAGGTAGGAAAGAATTCAAAATTGATATTGCTAACATTAGTCAGGGGATACTTAGTCCATTTGCTATTAACTAGTCATCTATTCAGTTGGTAATGTTCTTTTTTTCAGATCATAGTATTTACAGAAAACGGTAGGTTTAGTTGTCACTGTTGTCCTCTAGTGGCACATTTTATTATCAGCTCCTTTGAAAAATCACATTTAGTTGTTTCCAATTTGTCTTCCTAAACTGTCAGGGGAAGCTAAACTACAACTCCGGTGATCCCATAATATTGAACAGTTGGCAGAGGGTCTTAATGCAGGCAAAGGCCATTCTCCTTCTTGGCTATGTAAGAACTGTTAAATCCTTCCAGACCAACTTAACAACATCAGAAAAATGTAGACCTCTGACTCCGGCATGGCCACTTTTATTTTCTTTGGTAAAATATTTAAACATATTTATTTTCTAGAGCTTCTGGAGTATATGAGTCCACACTGCCAAATAATCCAATTCAAAGCCGATAATCTGGATTTTATAGGGCAGTGTACATGGGGCTATGGTCCCAATTTTGACAGATCCATATTTCTCACTCTCTGACTCCAGTTTTCCTGCATACTAGTCCTTTTAAAATCCCATCAAACATTCAGGATGGATCTACACTGGATCTACAAAATCCAGATTATCTGTTTTGAATTTGATAATAGTGAAGACTCATATAATCCAATTCAAAGCAGATGTGGATTATCTGTTTAGACCAGGGGTCCTCAAACTTTTAAAGCAGAGGGCCGATCCACAATCCTTCAGACTGTGGAGAGGCCAAATTATCATTTGGAAAAAAACCCGAATAAATTCCTATGCACACTGCACATGTCTTATTTGTAGTGCAAAACAACAACAACAATGAAAGAACAATACAATATTTAAAAATGAAAACAATTGTAACCAAAATAAACCTATCAGGATTTCAATGGGAAGTGTGGGCCTGCTTCTGGCCAATGAGATAGTCAGGTTAATTAGGATTGTTGTTGTTGTGTGCCTTCAAGTCATTTCAGACTTTGGGCGAGCCTAAGTCTAAAATTATTTATTTATTCATTTACTACATTTATTTATTACATTTATATCCCACCCTTCTCACCCCGAAGGGGACTCAGAGCAGCTGTATGTACATACAATATATTATATTATTAGCATATATTACTATATTGAACTATACCACTATACTGTAATATTATATGTAATATATCATATAATTAATATTATTATATGGTATTATTAGTATTATATTGTATAACATTATAATATTATTATCAATATTATATGTATATAAAATATATTATATTATTTAAAATGATATAAAAATATTATATTATAAAACTGAGGGCAGGGGCCAGGTAAATGACCTTGGAGGGCCGCATCCAGCCTCCAGGCCTTAGTTTGGGGACCCCTGGTTTAGACAATCTGGATTATATGGCAGTGTAGATCCAGCCTCAGACAATCATCAGTCACTCCCAGTAATCCATACATTCACCACTCCCAACAGGTTATTATCTTATTAAGCATACAGCCATTTGTAACCATATTTTACCTTAATTTCTGTAGGAAACAGACTTTTTTTTACAAAAGTCCTTAACATCACAATGTAGATCATTTTTATTACTGGATAACAGCATTTTCTGACTCACATAAAATCTAGAACCATAGTATCCGAAGAGCAATGCTAGAGGTTGTTTTCTATGCCAAAGCCAGGGACCCCAAATTTAATCCCCACCACCCCCAGTACATTCTCACCATTTTCCTCCCCCCGACACTAGATAATTTTAATTATTTTCAAGCATTGGCTTCATCAGAAGTGCTTTTAGCTTCTCTTAAAGTACTAATTATGTGTATTCTGTAAATGACTGGCATGTCATCTGTGTGCCAGAGACTAACAATGTGATCTACTGAAAATGTCTATCTGAAAGAAAGATAGATGCTTTAAAAGTGGTTTGTTTTTACGCATTAAAAGTAATGGACTCTCAATGTACTTTACACTATAATAAAAATAGATCAAAAAATGCCCTCTGCCCTCTTTTGTACAATCTAAGAGACATGTTGCAAAATGGAAAAAGGGTGGGGTATGAAAAAGAATTTAAAAAGCTCGTACAGTTCTTGAAGCGAACACTCAGATTGAAACTCTTGGAAAAGTAGCAGTTGGAGTGGCCTTGCTCTCCTCTCTCTCTCTCTCTCTCTCTCTCTCTCTCTCTCTCTCTCTCTCTCTCTCTCTCTCTCTCTCTCTCTCTCTCTCCTCTAATGGAAATGCTATTGTTTAATGACAGCTGAGTGAAAGCAGGTTTAATAGAACAGTCCAGCTTCGCATACATTTAAAAAACTTGGATGTACTATGTTTTGGTCAACAAAGAATGTATTTTTATTCAAGCAATAAAATTGATAAAATCCAGATTATCAAAGCAGATAATCCACATTGAACTGGATTACATGAGTCTACACTGTCATATAATCCAATTCAAAGCAGGTAATCTGGAATTTATTGGGCCAGCTGCAGCACAGCTGGTTAATAGCCAGCAGTAATAAATCACTACTGTCAGTGAAATCATTGGTTTGAAGCCCAGGTTGGGATTAAGCTCACAACTGTTAATAGCCTAGCTTGCTGCCCACCTGAGCAGCTCAAAAACAGTTGCGGTTATGAGTAATCTAGGTCCTGCTTTATGCGGGGAGGCTAATTTAACTTAATTTACAATACCATAAAGCTGCCGGCATGTAAAGAACAATGTTCCTCATTGTTCTTTACATGCCGGCAGCTTTATGGTAGCACTATAAATGCCGGCAGCACTACCATAAAAAAGAACTCGGTGTCACAGTGGATGATGAAGCAGCAGCTCCCCCTGTGGCCAGAATCAAGCATACCCTTATGAAGCCGGAAGTTGGAAAATGTTAAATTGCCTCTATTGTCTGTCTGTACGTTCTATGTCTAATAATGGCATTGAATGTTTGCCATGTATATGTACATTGTAATCTGCCCCAAGTCCCCTTCGGGGTGAGAAGGGAGGAATATAAATGCTGTAAATAAATAAATAAATAAATAAATAAAATTTATATGTCAATGTAGAAGGGGGCTCCCAAGCCACTCACTATTTATTTGTTAATGTATATATTTGGTAACCTGTATTATGTATGTTGATTTGACTTTTCAGTGCGGGCAGAGTTATAGACATGTGATTATACAGAGCATGTGCAGACTCAAGACGATTTTGTATTCAGCATCTATTTAGATTTCAATGGGAGCAGATGTCTTGCATCAGACCTCAGAGGAGGTGAATGCATACTAGTTGCTGTTTGTACTCCAGTGGAGAAATCAGTTTAGAAACTTCAATATTTGCTCTCCATAATTCAGAAATTGGGTTTCTGAGTGCCTCTACTGTTTAGTTAGGTGTGCACAAAGTTATGTCATGTTACATCACATAAAATGTCATATAGGAGTTTGGTGCAGATATCCAAAATCTTCCTATTTTCTCTCTGTGTGTGTCCAACTGAAATTAAATGCTAAAGTGAGGCCCTGCTCTCGGTCCCACCACCGTCACAGGTAGGGTTGGCGGGGACGAGAGACAGGGCTTTTTTGGTGGTAGCTCTGCAGCTGTGGAACTCCTTGCCAAGGGAGATTAGGGAAGCCCCCTCACTCATGTCTTTTAGGAAGCAGCTGAAGACCTGGATTTGGGCCCAAGCTTTTGACCCATCCTAGGATATGGGTTATATGACCTGATGGATTTGTTGGATTAATGTGAGGTTGAACATGGACTGGCTCGGACTTTTAGCTCAATTCTACTGGCCCTGTTGTAACAGTCACACGGTGTTTTACTGATATTGGTTTTTAAGTGTGTTCTATAATTGTTGGCTTTAACTACATTTTATATTATACTAGCTGTGCCCAGCCACGCGTTGCTGTGGCAAAGTATGGTGGTATGGGAAATAAAGTATTGAGGAATTGGTGGTAGTTAAGATAAAGATGATGGGTTGTGTTGTCAAATTTCAAGGTTGGGGGGCCTGTATTTTTGTTGTTTTGTCGGTCGCCGTGATGCCATCACTCAATTATATATATAGATGTACCATTTAATTTTGCCTTTGTGTAAGACCGCTCTGGGTCCCCATTGGGGAGAAAAGTGGTATATAAATAAAATACATAAATAAATAAATAAATAAATAAACAAATAAAACAAAGAGTTGCTGGACAACTGCTACATACATACATAGCAACAACCCTTATAGCATTTATTCAGCTAAATAGTAATACAAAACTGCTACTTGCTCATCCCTAGATGCCATTTTTCTATTACATGAAAATCTGGCTGTTTTATGTATTTGCATATGGTCACACAGTCAAAACTTCTAACACCCTGAGGACAAAAACACGTCACTCAGAGAAGGAGATGTTTCTGTTCTTCATAAGAGTTAAAGTACAGTATGCTACTTACATTGATCCATTGATAAGTTGATCCAGGTTTTATGGCTTGCTTTTTGGATTAAAATGTATAGACTTATATGAGTATATGCAGTAATAACACAACAAACAGACAAGAAGTTGATGGTGCGTGGGTGCTTAAGTTTAGTTGGAGGTTTGTGCCATGATTCTTACCACTGTGTCATTTGATGACTCATTTTGAACTCCCCTGCACTTATTTACTTAGTTATACATTTATTTTTGAATTGCTTTTCTGCCCACCAGAGGCCACAAAATAACATGAAATAAAATCACAGTATTAAACAGAATTGGAAACAAAACATTTTAAAAGGTTAAATACAAATTTAAAAGTCAACAGGCTGACCAAATACCCACCCACACACACTCTTTTAATGATTGCTTAGCAGCAAAGTACTAAAGATGGACTTACTCTGGCTTTTCCTGGGAGGAAAATCCACAACTGAACAATCAAATTAATTTTTCTATTCTTCATTTCACCCACACCCCACTTCAGCATTATCCAGTTCTTAGCTTACATGAAAGTGTAGTAAAATCAGGGCAAGAATTATAATATTTAGAAGTACATAGTGCCAAAAATAATTTTAAGTATGTCAAAAATTTTAAAAAATTATTTGCCACCCCTTTTTCTTATTTTTAGATTATAAATGTTTTAAGGGCTTTCATACTAGCTTTGTGAAATATATGTAACTTACCAAAACCTGTTTATTGTTGTGTGCTTTTTAAGTCATTCTAACTTATAGTTTGTTTATTTCTTTATTGTGTCAGAAGCAAATTGAGAATACAGTTATAATGTATAAAAAAACATAAAAGTTAAAAACTTGACATTATGCTAAATTTCCTTTGGCCAGAAGCTGGCCACTTCAAGTGCCTCTGGTGACTTATAATGACCATAAGGAAAACATATCACAGGGTTTTCTTGGCAAGATTTGTTCATATTGCCCCTTCCACACAGCTGAATAAAATCCCACATTATCTGCTTTGAGCTGAGATATATGGCAGTGTGAACTCAGATAATTCAGTTTAAAGCAGATATTGTGGGATTTTCTGCCTTGATATTTTGGATTATATAACCATGTAGAACAGCCCTGAGACAAAAAAAGGTGAACAGTTCTACCTTTTGTCTGTCCCTTTTAAAGATGTTTCCATCTTCTCTACAGAGTGGCCCCATCATATCGTTGTGTGTTTTATTCTTCTACACTGCTATATTATCCATATTAATAAAGCAGATAATCCATATTAGCTGCTTTGAACTGGATTATATGAGTCTACACTGGCATATAATCCAAATCAAAGCAGATTATCTGGAGTTTATATGGCAGTATAGAAGAAGCCTAGCTTCCTCCCTACATGTGCTGCCTGTTTGAAATTGTGTCTTCAGTATCTCACTTTTGAGAAACCCCCATTCATCAGAAACTACCTTCCCTTTCAGACCACTGTTTTGCTTTATACAGAAATGGGCAACTGACAGCCATATGTGACCTCCAGACATCTTCAATGGGCCGCCTAATGTTTCCTGTCACTACAACAAGAGAAAGACTAGTCAACAGATATACCTCACCACTTTCAGCTGCTGAGCTCCACTGCTTCACTCGTAAAATTGAAAGAAAAAGACAAGCAGGGAGTGAAGCATTTGTTGTTGTTGTCTATCTAGCTAAAAGAAGAAAGGGAATAAATCTCTGAATGTATGAATACATAGGAAGAGAGCAGAATGATTGTTTGTGAGGAACAGTAAAAATGTATTACCAACAAGCCTGAAAGAGACAATAGTTAGACCAATCTTGAAAAAGCCCTCCCTAGACCACTCATTGATGAATAGCTAGTGTCAAACCTCCCCTTTCTGGGCAAGGTTCTGGAGCACATGGTGGCCTCACAACTCCAGGGGTTCCTGGATGAAATGGATTAAACCCATCTCAGTCTGAGTTCTGCCTTGGTAGATGATGTACGCAAAGAGCTAAATGGGGGAGTGTGTTCCTACTGGTTCTCTTAGACCTCTCAGCAGCTTTTGATACCAGTGGCCATGGTATCCTCTTGGACCGCCTCGGGGAAATAGGACTAGGAGGTACTGTTCTGCAGTGGCTCCGGTCCTTCCTAGAAGATCGGGTCCAGAAGGTGGTGCTGGGAGACTCCTGCTCAACTCCATGGCCTTTGTCCTGTGGGGACACGCAGGGTTCAGTACTGTCCCCCATGTTATTTAACATCTACATGAAACCGCTGGGAGAGATCATTCAGGGTTTTGGGGTTCGGTGCCATCTGTATACAGATGACACCCAACTCTACTATTCTTTTTCACCCTAATGCTAGGGATGCCATCCAGACCCTGAACTGGTGTCTGACAGCTGTGATGGTCTGGATGAGGATGAACAAATTGAAACCGAATCCTGACAAAACAGAGGTACTCCTGGTCAGTCATAGGGCCGATCAGGGTATAGGGTTGCAACCTGTGCTGGATGGGATCACACTCCCTCTGAAGTCACAGGTCCACAGTTTGGGGGCCCTCCTGGACTCAGTGTTGACCCTGTCGGTGGTGGCCAGGAGGACCTTTGCACAGCTAAAGCTCATTTCCCAGCTGCACCCGTACCTTGAAAAGCCGGATCTGGCCATGCTGGTACATGCCTTGGTTACTTCCAGATTAGATTACTGTAACACACTCTACATGGGGCTGCCCCAGAAAAGCATTTGGAAATTCCAATTAGTTCAAAGGTCAGCAGCCAGGTCGCTTACAGGAGCTGGAGATAGGGAACGCACCACCCCCGATAAAACAACTGCACTGGCTACCAGTCTGTTTCTGGGCACAATTCAAGATGTTATCTTTGACCTATAAAGCCCTAAATGGTTTGGGCCCAGCCTACTTAACAAACCACATCTTCTCTTATGAACCCACACGAGCCCTACTCGTCCCACCACTGTCCCAAGTGTGACTGGTGGAAACAAGAAAGAGGACCTTTTCAGTGATTGCCCCGCGGCTCTGGAACTCCCTTCCTAAAAAGGTTAGAATGGCTCCTTCCTGTTATCATTCAGGAACCAAATAAAACTTTCCTGTGGAAACAGGCCTTCCCTGAAGAAAAATGAATGCTAGACCTATTGTGTGCAATATTTGAATTAAACTGGAATTTCAGCAATGGATCTTACTACAGGCTAAGTGAATTAATAACTAGATGAGGTTTTTTAACCTATTGAAGGTTTTAACCATGTTTAATTGTGTTTTTGTTTAGATTTTAATTATATTTGATATGGGTTTTACAATTTGATTAGATGTAAATGTGTTTATGATGGGATTGTTGGAGCCCCCAGATGACGTAGGGGACTAAGTGACTTGAAGGTTGGGTTGCTGACCTGAAAGCTGCCAGGTTCGAATCCCACCTGGGGAGAGTGCGGATGAGCTCCCTCTATCAGCTCCAGCTCCATGCGGGGACATGAGAGAAGCCTCCCACAAGGATGGTAAAAACATTTAAAAAAAAAAAACATCCGGGCATCCCCTAGGCAACATCCTTGCAGACGGCCAATTCTCTCACTCCAGAAGTGACACAAGTTGCTCCTGACACTGAAAAAAAGGGGATTGTTTATTGTCATTGTATGTGATGTGCTTTTTATGTGTTGTTCTCCGCTTTGAGTCCCAATGCAGGAGAAAAGAGTAATATAAATAAATAATAGACTGTGCATTCCTAAGTGGGAGAAAGCAGTGGACAAGCTGGGCATTGCAAGCTCAACCATGTAGTCCCTGGACAACTAACCACAAGAGAATGTAACCTTGGAGATAAAACGTTTGCCCACAAAGTGTCTTAGGCTTGGCTATGCAGTTCTGGTTCAGATCCAAGCAGTCACATTTCTCCAGTTTGTTGCAAGATCTGCAAACTCAACATTATCATCCTGATCTAGTCACTTTGCAGCGATAACAGCATCAAGACAAGTGTTTGAAAGGTGTTCAGATACTGTTACTAAATTAAATCACATATAACTTTGTTCTTATGTGTGCATGTATAAAATTAGCATCAAACCTACATGGTTTTCTATCTCTTTTATTATCTACTGTACTGTTTATTTTGTGTCTGCTTTGATAATAAATGTGTCATCTCCTTGAATCTTAAAAGCAACTATAATTCAAAACCAAATGTAAATATAAGTAACCAGAGTATTAGGATTATTATAATGCCAGGGCAGGTCAATCCGGTTATGATTGGATCTAATTAATACCCTTATAAGTTGCAGCATGAATGAGTAATGCATGTATCATTGCAAAAGGGTGAGGCATACATCCGTATCTCTGCAAACATCTTTAAATACTGTGATTATTTTCTTTCTAAGCAACTTTTCTGCTTCAGTGTACACCATAAACAAATGGTAACTAAAACTATACAACATTTTACACAATGCTGTTGTGTGTTTACCAGGCTGTATGGCCATGTTCCAAAAGTATTCTCTCCTGACATTTTGCCCACATCTATGACAGGCATCCTCAGATGATGCCTGGCACAGATGTGAGTGAAACGTTAGGAGAGAATGCTTTTGGAACATGGCCATACTGCCCAGAAAACACACAACAACCCTGTGATTCCGGCCATGAAAACCTTCAACAACACATTTTACACAATACAGCTAAGAACTATATTCTACTTTAACTACCACGTCAACGTTCTAGGGAATCCTGGGATTTATAGTTGATGGAAATGGGTATTTAGACATCTTAGCCAGTGCCTTATAAAACACACCCCAGGATAACACAGGATGCAATCACGACAATTAAAGTCAGATCACAATGCTATAATTGTACAATGTGAAAGGATTTGTGGAGAAGTCATAGTTATTGTGTTTAATTTTTGTCTGTTGGAGTGTGTATTTGTGTTTTAGTTAACAGTAGCCATTTTGGAACATGAGTAAAGCAGCGGACATTTTGTTTCATTTCACAGTGGTTGGGTTGCCATGGAGATGAAGCTGGTTAGCTCATGAGAGAGAAGTGGGCGGAGCCAAGGAAAGGAGAGCAGTTTTTAAAAAAAGAAGAGAAGCCAGTTCAGTTGGGAGTTGAGAGTTGGGAGTTGAGAGTTGGGAGTTGAGAGAGAAGAGTGTGTGGGAGAGAAGGAGAGGGTGTGTGTGTGCATGGCTGTAGGCTTGTTCAGTCAGAAAGTACTGAAAAGATAGGCCTGGCACAGAAACCTTTAGTCAGGACAGACTAAAGGGAATCTAGTAAGATCTCTAGTGGGGAAAAATCTAGGGATCTGAGATTTGATCGGTATTGGATCAAATTATTAGTCTTATTGTAGTGGGGACATTGTCCACGAAGGAACTCGACTGTGGTTAGGGTTCGCTACAATTTGGTAACATCAGTAAGAAAGTGGAAGAAGATTTACACCAAAGTCTACGGTTATAGAGTTATTAAGCCACTTGTCTATTTAGAGTTATATAAGTTAATCAACCAAACCCGCAACTAAGCTTTGTACAAATAAATTTGTTGTTATTTGTTAACATCTGTCTCATCTCATTCCATTTGCGTCTGTGGAGGCAAGTTTCATCAGTATTAATTCAAAAAAAAAAAAACCTCACATTGGTGGCAGTTAATTGAATAAATCACACACACAGTATATAATTGGTGGCAGCGTATAGAGATTTAGTGTAACACTTAAGTTTAGTTTACATCATTTCAAATTGGTGATAGGGGTGGGATCTGAAAGGATTCCCCTCTGTCTGACACCCCTTTTTTTTTCACAGATTCCCATTCTTAAAGGAAAGTTTGACTCTGTTTCATTAACAAATACACAATACTGGGTGATTTAAAAAAAGATTGGGAGAAATATTCACTCTAAATTTTTATGTTTAAAAGGCAAAAAAAATCCTTAAACGGAATAGTTTAACTTATATTGTTTGGATGGCAGCAATTAGCATGGTTAGAGACTTAACAGATATTGTCATAAATACATAGTGACTTAAGCAAACATTCTGAATGTACTTTCATTTGTGGTAATGACATAAAATTTCAGTCACTTGAGTAAATATTGTTGTTTCCCAGAATATCTTCTTAGTTTGTTTTTTTAAAACTGGGAAGTGCTTTCTACAAAAAACCTAGACTCAAATTAGAACATAAGTAGAGTAAATAAATGGGCTTTTTAAACCACATCCTCCTTTCCACATCTAGTTAAGACATAGATTGTCATTTACAACAGTGGAACTCTTTGTCCTTTTTTTCATTCTGTCTCCAACAAATAGATCATCAGAGTTGTTTCAGGTGGTTGGGGAGCTCCTTCACACACCCCCCACCCCACCCCCCACCCCCCGGGAGTGGAGGGGATCCCCGAGGACTCAGCAACTCGGTGCAGCGAGTTCATGCACCCCACCCCACCCCCCACCCCCCGGGAGTGGAGGGGATCCCCGAGGACTCAGCAACTCGGTGCAGCGAGTTCATGCACCATTTTGAAGATAAATTCGCTTGGATATCCTCCGATTTGGACACCAGTTTAAGTACAATGCCAGGTGAGGTAACCAAGGCACCTGTCTGTCAGATTTTGTGGGATTCGTTCCAGCTTGTTCGTCCTGATGACGTGGACGGGATCCTTGGAGCTGTGAGGGCGACCGCCTGCGCTCTGGGCCCTTGCCCTAGTTAAACCAGGAAGTTGATTCCTGGGCTAGTTGATTGGTTTGTGACCATCATAAACACCTCACTGGTCCAAGGGAAATTTCCAACTTGCCTTATGTAGGCCATAGTAAAACCTACATTGAAAAAGACCTCCCTTGATTCTTCTGTCTTAAACATCTACAGACCAATCTCTAACCTTCCGGCTTTGGGCAAGGTGCTAGAGTGGGTGGTCGGCTCGCAGCTCTAGGGGTTGCTAGATGACACCAATTTTCTGGACCAGTCACAGTCTGGCTTCAGGCCTGGGCACAGTACCAAGACAGCTTTGGTAACCTTGGTGGATGACCTCCACAGGGAACTGGACAGGGGGAGTGTGACCCTACTGGTTCTCTTGGATATCTCAGTGGCTTTCGATCCCACCAACCATGGTATCCTTCTGGGATGGCTCTCTGGGATGGGCCTTGGGGGTACTGCTTTGCAGTGGCTCCAGTCCTTCCTGGAGAGTCATACCCAGATGGTGAAGCTGGGGGACACCTGCTCAGACCCCTGGCCATTGTCCTGTGGGGTCCCACAAGGTTCCATTCTCTCCACCCATGCTTTTCAATATCTACATGAAACCGCTGGGAGAGGTCATCCGGAGTTTTGGAGTTCGGTGCCATCTCTATGGAGATGACACTCAACTCTACTACCCCTTTCCACCTAACTCCAAGGAAGCCCCTCGGATTCTGACCAGTGCCTGGCCGCTGTGCTGGGCTGGATGAGGATGAACAAGCTGAAACTTAATCCTGACAAAGACAGTGGTACTCCAGGTCAGTCATTCGGCCGATCGGGGCATAGGGTAGCAACCAGTGCTCGACGGGGTTGCACTCCCCCTGAGGACACAGGTCTGCAGTTTGGGGTCCTTCTGGACTCAATGCTGACACTTGATGCTCAGGTGTGGGCAGTGGCCTGGAGGGCCTTTACACAATTAAAACTTGTGCGCCAACTGCGAACATACCTCATGAAGTCTGACTTGGCCATGGTGGTCCACGCATTAGTTACCTTCAGAATGGATTGTTGCAATGCACTCTACATGGGGCTGCCCTTGAAGACGGCCCAGAAATTACAACTAGTCCAACGATTGGCAGCCAGATTGCTAACTGGAGCAACTTACAGGGAGAGGTCCACCCCCTTGTTTAAGGAGATCCATTGGCTGCCGTTCACCTCCTGGTCCCAATTCAAGGTGCAAGTAATCACCTATAAAGCCCTACATGGTTTGGGACCCACCTACCTTCGTGTGATGACTCATGGGCCATGTAGTCCCGTTCCTAGCGCTGTTGTGACAGATGAAGAGGAAAACTTGGGTTTTCCACTGTTTCAGCCAGAATTGGAACTTTCCCAGCCTGATTTGGAGCCCTTGCACCTGCAAGAGGTTTGTCTTCCAGAAATCTGCCAAACAAGCCCTGAGTCAAAATCTCCCCCATTTTCTCGCCGTAATTATTATCAACAACAAAAAGGAGTTCAACAGGCTAATCGCAGAAGCCTGAGAATCGCAGCCAGGCATTCAGCTGATTAAGACTGCTTTCATGAGAAACTTTAGGGAGTCATGCATCTGGACACAGAGATTGACTTTCGGTTCTGGTTCCCCAGAGAAGTGTTCTTTGGTGGGAAAACGAGACCCTATTTAGGTTCTTTGCCCTGAAGGAATTTTGCGGAGTCAATTCGTCAGCTACTGGAGTAGGTTGTGTGTGGACAGCGCTACTCCCGTTTCCAAGCCTCGTTCCCGTTTCCAAGCCTTCGTTCACGTTTCCAGCCTTGTTTTGCTTCACGGACCTTGCCTTGCTTCCTAGGACTCAGCCTTGCCTTCCAGGACCTTGCCAAGTATTTACCACGGATCTTGTCCTTGTTCCTCGTTCCTTGTTGCCTTGTATCAAGCCTTGTGTTCCAAGAATCAAGTTTACTTCCTAGCATCACATCAAGTTCCTTGGATTAAGAACCTTGTCATCTCCCCTCACTTTGCTTGGCAAAGTGGGTGTTTCGGTTACTGGATTACAACTTTGGACCTTAATATTTTATATTGGACATTGTTTTCCTGGACTATAATTGACCTTTCCTGAAAGGTCTTCTTCTGAACTATATTCTACACTTATTTTTATTGCCTTTACTTATTTCCTTAATAAAGATATTAGATAGATTCTGGCCTCCGTGTATGGTTATTGGTGCTCTGCAGCCTGGGTCGTGACAGTTTGACTCCGCCACCCTAAGCACCAATTAACCTAGGCCAGAATGTCTACCGGAGCCGGACCGGGTGGCCAGCCACTCAGCTACACCATCGACAAGGACGAAGTGGACCGCATCCGAGATAAGCTCAATGCGCAGGAGGGGGAAATAAGGGGATTGAAGGAACGCGGAATCCGTCTCCCGGCCCTGGCGTTGCCAACCAAGTTTTCTGGAGAAGCTTCTAAGGTTCATGTTTTCCGTCGCCAATGCCAGGCTTATATAGAGGCCCGTAATGCCGAGTTTCCCCAAGAAGACATCAAGGTGGCGTGGATTTACAGTCTCCTAGACGGGCCAGCGGCCAACTGGGCGACGGCACTGTTCGACCAAGGCTCCCCACATCTGAGATCAGCGCAACACTTCTTGGATCACCTTAAGGCGACTTGGGGGATCGAGGACAATTTGGAGGCGGCCGGCCACAAACTCCGGCGCCTCTCCCAAGGGGACAGACCCTTGTCCCAGTACATAGCCGAGTTCCGAGTGCTGGCCCATAACACCGGCTGGAACGACATAGCCCTCAGAGGACAATTTCGGGAGGGTCTCAACATCGAGATGCTGGAGGAAATCTCCAAGGTGGATCCTCCACACTCTCTTGAAGGACTCATTGATCAATGTTTACGAGCTGAAGTCATGCTGGCCAACAGAAAACAATGGATCCGAGGCCAGAGCGGTAGGACTGGAGCGAAACCTCCCGCTCCCACTGGCATCCAGCTGCGTCCAGTGTGGAGACCCCCGCCACCAGCCCCATACCCCAGAGGAAGCGAGGAGGTGCCGATGCAGCTGGGTAATGTGCGTCCCAGGTTAGATACTGCCGAGAAGGCCCGCCGCCAACGCCTGAATCTCTGTTGGTACTGCAGAAACGGGGGCCACTTTGCCAGAGAGTGTCCAGCCAAAGGAAAGCCCGCCGCCCGTCTGGCGGCGGCGTCCTCCACGGAGACGAAGACGTCTGAGGCGGCTGGCGCGAAGCCGGCGGGGGAAGCCAGCGACCGGGCGTAGAAAGGCTCGCCAACCCGGTCAAAAACCCCACTCAAGAGCCGCCAACCGGGGTCCTATTTCTCCTAGTGGTCACCTTGTGGTCAGCGAAAAAAGGACCCGTCATGATCCATGCCATGATAGACTCAGGAGCCACAAACAATTTCATTGATAGAGAGTATGCCGACTCTCTGGGATTACAATATCACGACTTCAAGAATGCCCTGGTGGTGCAGGCCATAGATGGTCGTCCCCTCAAGACAGGTCCAGTAAGCCAATGGTCAGAACCCACCAGAATGTGGATACGGGAACACATGGAAGAGATTTCCTTCTTTTTTACCGAGGTTCCCCACTTCCCTGTGATTTTGGGAATTCCATGGCTGACACTCCACGACCCAAACATCTCCTGGTCCAATAGAGAACTGCAGTTTGCTTCAAAATATTGCCAAAACCATTGTCTTGTAGCCAAGGTCTGCCATGCCACAGACGCTGAACCCATCATCACCTTGCCCAAGAAATATTCAGACTTTTGGGATGTATTCAATGAAAAAGAAGCCGAGAAACTACCCCCGCATAGACCTTATGACTGTGCCATTGACTTGGTCGAGGGGGCCCCGATCCCGCGAGGGCACCTCTACTCCCTGACTGAACCGGAGCAAGAAGCTCTCAGGGAGTTCTTAGAGACAAACCTCCGCAAGGGGTTTATCAGACCCTCTTAATCCCCAGCCACTTCCCCAGTGATGTTTGTGAAAAAGAAGTCAGGGGACCTACGCTTGGTGGTGGACTATAGGGCATTGAACAATATCACTAAGCAAAACCGATATCCACTGCCTTTGATCTCGGACCTCTTAGACCGGCTTCGAGGGGCCAAGGTTTACACCAAATTGGATCTTCGAGGAGCTTATAATCTAGTTCGCATCAGGGAAGGGGACGAGTGGAAGACCGCTTTCCAGACTAAATTCGGTTTATTCGAGTCCCTGGTCATGAATTTCGGTTTATGTGGAGCTCCCGCAACGTTCCAGCATTTTGTCAATGATATCTTTCAGGATTATCTAGACCGGTTCTTGATTATCTACTTGGACGATTTTTTGGTGTTTTCTAGATCACAATCAGAACATGAGAACCACGTCAGAATGGTGTTACAACGATTGCGGGATCATGGACTTTATGCCAAGCTGGAAAAATGCGCTTTTGATCTACAAGAGGTAGATTTCCTGGGATACCGTGTCTCGCCACTAGGGCTCACCATGGACCCGGCAAAGGTTTCGGCAGTATTGGAATGGCGGGCGCCAACCAACAAGAAAGAGGTGCAACGCTTCTTGGGGTTCGTGAACTACTACCGCAAGTTCATTCCAGACTTTGCCCGCTGGTCTGATCCAATCACCAGCTGCATCCGTGGGAAACAGCCTTTCCGCTGGACAGAGCAAGCAGAGAAAGGATTCCAGCAACTAAAGAAATTATTCACGTCTCAGCCAATCCTCCAGCACCCAGATCCTGAAACCCCTTTTGTCGTGCAGGCGGACGCCTCCGATGTGGCAATTGGGGCTGTACTCTTACAACCAGTGGGAGATCATCTTCACCCTTGTGCCTTTTACTCCCGTCAACTGACCGCACCAGAGAGAAATTACACTATTTGGGAAAAGGAACTTTTGGCCATAAAGGCAGCCTTTGAAACTTGGAGACATTGGTTAGAAGGGGCCAAATTTCCCATTGAGGTCCATACTGATCATCGGAATCTGGAGCATCTAAGAACTGCCCGCAAGCTAAATCAGAGGCAACAACGCTGGGCTTTATTCTTTGAGCGTTTTAACTTCCAAATCCATTATGTAACCCCAGCCCAGACCAAGCAAGCAGATGCTTTGTCACGGAAACCGGAATATGCTGCAGGGCGCAAGGAGACCTTTGAGTCCCAACTACTGCAGCCCGAGAACTTTGCCACGCTCACAGTGGAAAACACCAAATCCACTCTAATTGAATCAACTCCCTCTACTCCAGGGCCCCTTTGTGCTCAGGAAATCAGGGCCAGTCAACAAGCAGATGCCTGGGCTCAGGACCAACTTCGCCAAGGACTACATTTCCCCTTCTCGCTTAAGGATGGGTTACTTTGCTATAGAAATCATGTCTACATCCCTCCAGGACCGGGCAGGGAAAAGGCACTTCGTCTGTGTCATGATTGCAAGCCAGCAGGGCATTTCGGACTATTTAAAACCATGCATTTGATCCTAAGAGATTTCTGGTGGCCCAAGATCCGCAAGGATGTGGAAAAATATGTCAATACCTGCCCAGTATGCCAGCGCTCCAAGACAAGAAGAGAGAAGCCCTCAGGGCTTCTGCATCCCCTTCCTACCCCATCTCGCCCATGGGAAATAATCTCTGCGGATTTTATCACTGATCTACCACCTTCCTGTGGATTTACCACGATCCTAGTGGTGGTGGACCTTTTTACCAAATTAGCCCATTTCATTCCCTGCGATGGCCTCCCCACGGCCAAAGAGACTGCAGATTTATTCCTTCAGCATGTTTTCAGATTGCATGGTTTGCCCAAGAGTTTGGTCACAGACCGTGGGTCCCAATTCACCTCTCGCTTCTGGAAAGCACTACAGGAACTATTGGGCATAGACTCTCGTTTATCTTCGGCTCATCATCCCCAAACGGATGGGCAGACAGAGCGCACCAATGCCACTCTGGAACAATACCTTCGCTGTTATGTAAACTACCAGCAGGACAATTGGGCTTCCCTGTTACCGCTGTCGGAGTTTGCCTATAACAATGGTGTCCAGGCTTCAACTAAAGAAACCTCGTTCTTTGCAAACTACGGCTTTCATCCACGCTTCTTTCCTTCTATTGTTGAAACCTCAGAAGTTCCCGCAGCAGAGGACTGGCTGCAGGAACTCACAGCGGCGCAACAACTTTTGCTCCAGCAACTAGACCAAGCCAAGGAGGACTATAAACGCCACGCTGACAAACATCGCCAGCCGGGCCCCGAAATCAAGGTAGGAGACCGGGTTCTTCTGTCCACTCGCTTTTTGCCCTCCCATCGCCCTTGCCGGAAGTTAGATGCCCGCTTCATTGGCCCCTATCCAGTGGTGGCGCAACTTAACCCCGTGACTTTCAAACTTCAACTCCCGCGCTCTATGCGCATTCATCCAGTGTTTCATCGCTATCTGCTCCTTCCGGCAGATGGTGTGCGCCCTGATGTAGACCGGCCGGCCCCCCACTCCTGTTTTGGTGGATGGGGAGGAGGAATTCGAGGTTCAGGACATTTTGGATTCTCGCTTTCACCGCCGCCGCCTTCAATATCTCATTGACTGGGTGGGTTTTGGCCCCGAAGAACGCTCTTGGGAAGACGCTTCCACAGTCCATGCCCCCGATTTAACCCGCCGCTTCCATCAGACCTACCCTGCCAAGCCGCGGCCTCGCGCCTCGGGGAGAGAGCCCTATTTTGGGAGGGGGCTTGAGGAGGGGGATAGTGTGATGACTCATGGGCCATGTAGTCCCGTTCCTAGCGCTGTTGTGACAGATGAAGAGGAAAACTTGGGTTTTCCACTGTTTCAGCCAGAATTGGAACTTTCCCAGCCTGATTTGGAGCCCTTGCACCTGCAAGAGGTTTGTCTTCCAGAAATCTGCCAAACAAGCCCTGTGTCACGACCCAGGCTGCAGAGCACCAATAACCATACACAGAGGCCAGAATCTATCTAATATCTTTATTGTAGGAATATATAAAGTTAATAAAAACAAGTGTAGGAAATAGTCCAGAATTAGACCTTTCAGGAAAGGTCAGAATTAGTCCAAAAAAGCAATGTCCAATAAGAAATATTAAGGTCCAAAGTTATAATCCAATAACCGAAACACTCACTTTGCCAAGCAAAGTGAGGGGAGATGACAAAGGTCCTTTAGTCCATGAAACTTGAGCGAGGCTAGGAAATAACTTGATACTTGAAACAAGGCTTGAACGTGGAACAAGGTAACTAAGAACAAGAACAAGGTCCGTGGAATAACTTGATAAAATCCGTGGAACAAGGCAAGGATTGATCCTGGGAAACAAGGCAAAGTCCGTAGATAAACAAAGGCTGGGAAGCAAGGCGAAGGCTGGATAGCAAGACAAGGCTTGAGCAGGAGCGAGGCTTGAATCGGAGCGCGCTGTCCAGACACAACCCGCTCCGTCGGCTGACGAATTGACTCCGCGAAGTTACTACGCGGGTAAAACACCTAAATAGAGTCTAACTTTCCCGCCGAAGCAGTTCTCTGGGAATCAGAACCGAAAGCTAAACTCTGAGACCAGATGTGAGACTCCCCAAAGATTCTCACGAGAAGCAGTCTTAATTGGCCACATTCTTAGCTGCAATCCTCGCACTCCTGCGCGAAGCTGATTCCAAACTTCTCTGTTGTTTACAAAACTCCCGGCGCAAGAACACGGGAGAAGTAGGCTCTGGGCTTGTTTGACATACTTCTGGGAGACAACTTTCTTGCAGGTGCAAGGTTCCCAGATCTGCCTGGGAAAGATCTGGCTGAGAGGAATCCAGTTCAGACTGGGAAGGTAAAAAACCCAAGTTTTCATCTTCATCAGGAATTACAATGTCCTGAGCAGGACTACAAGGCCCATGGGTCATCACACTATCCCCCTCCTCAAGGCCCCTCCCAAACTGGGGCCCTCTCCCCGAGGCGCGAGGTCGTGGTTTGGTGGGATAGGTCTGATGAAAGCGACGGGTTAGATCAGGAGCATGGACTGTGGAGGCGTCTTCCCAAGAGCGTTCCTCAGGGCCAAAACCCACCCAGTCAATGAGATATTGTAGGCGGCGGCGGTGAAAGCGAGAATCCAAAATGTCCTCAACCTCGAACTCCTCCTCCCCATTCATCAAAACAGGAGGGGGGGCCGGTTGGTCTGTATCAGGTCGCACACCATCCGCCGGAAGGAGCAGGGAACGGTGAAACACTGGGTGAATGCGCATTGAACGCGGAAGTTGGAGTTTGAAAGTCACGGGGTTTAATTGCGCCACCACTGGATAGGGACCAATGAAACGGGCATCTAACTTCCGGCAAGGGCGGTGGGAGGGCAGAAAGCGAGTGGACAGGAAAACCCGATCTCCTACCTTGATTTCGGGGCCCGACTGGCGATGTTTGTCAGCGTGGCGTTTATAGTCCTCCTTGGCTTGGTCCAGTTGCTGGAGCAAAAGTTGTTGCACCGCTGTGAGTTCCTGCAGCCAATCCTCTGCTGCGGGAACTTCTGAAGTTTCAATGACAGGGGGGAAGAAACGTGGATGGAAGCCGTAGTTTGCAAAGAACGGCGTTTCTTTTGTAGAAGCTTGAACTCCATTGTTGTAGGCAAACTCAGACAGTGGTAACAGAGAAGCCCAATTGTCCTGTTGATAGTTTACATAACAGCGAAGATACTGCTCCAAAGTGGCATTGGTGCGCTCCGTTTGCCCATCTGTTTGGGGATGATGAGCTGAAGATAAGCGAGAGTCTATGCCCAATAGTTTTTGTAGTGCCTTCCAAAAACGAGAGGTGAATTGAGATCCACGGTCTGTGACTAAACTCTTGGGCAATCCATGTAGTCTGAAAACATGTTGAAGAAATAGATCCGCAGTTTCCTTGGCCGTGGGGAGGCCTTCGCAGGGAATGAAATGGGCTAACTTGGTGAAAAGGTCCACCACCACTAAGATCGTGGTGTATCCACAGGAAGGTGGTAGGTCAGTGATGAAATCCGCGGAAATTATTTCCCATGGGCGAGATGGGGTAGGAAGGGGGTGTAAAAGCCCTGAGGGCTTCTCCCTTCGTATCTTGGAGCGCTGGCATACTGGGCAGGTGTTGACATATTTTTCCACATCCTTGCGGATCTTGGGCCACCAAAAATCCCTTAGGATCAAATGCATAGTTTTAAATAGTCCGAAGTGTCCTGCTGGTTTGCAGTCATGACACAGACGAAGCGCTTTTTCCCTGCCCGGTCCGGGTGGGATATAAACATGATTTCTATAGCAGAGCAGCCCATCTTTAAGCGAAAAGGGAAAATGCAGACCTTGGCGAAGTTGGTCCTGCGCCCAGGCATCTGCTTGCTGACTAGCCCTGATTTCTTGAGCACAGATGGGTCCTGGAGTAGGGGAAGTTGAACCAATGGGAATGGATTTGGTGTTCCCCACCGTGAGCGTGGCAAAGTTCTCAGGTTGTAGCAGTTGGGATTCAAAGGTCTCCTTGCGTCCTGCAGCGTATTCCGGTTTACGTGACAGGGCGTCTGCTTGCTTGGTTTGGGCTGGGGTCACATAATGGATCTGGAAGTTGAAACGTTCAAAGAATAAAGCCCAACGTTGCTGCCTCTGATTTAGTTTGCGGGCAGTTCTTAGATGTTCTAGATTACGATGATCAGTGTGGACTTCAATGGGAAATTTGGCCCCTTCTAGCCAATGTCTCCAAGTTTCAAAGGCTGCCTTTATGGCCAGTAGTTCTTTTTCCCAAATGGTGTAATTTCTCTCTGGTGTGGTTAGTTGACGAGAATAAAAGGCACAGGGGTGGAGGTGATCTCCCACCGGTTGTAAGAGTACAGCCCCAATTGCCACATCAGAGGCGTCCGCTTGCACCACAAAAGGGGTCCCAGGATTTGGGTGCTGTAGAATTGGCTGGGAGGTGAATAGTTTCTTTAGTTGCTGGAACCCTTTCTCTGCTTGATCAGTCCAGCGGAAAGGCTGCTTTCCACGGATGCAGCTAGTGATGGGGTCGGACCAGCGGGCAAAATCTGGAATGAACTTGCGGTAATAGTTCGCGAACCCCAAGAAACGCTGCACCTCTTTCTTGTTAGTTGGCGCCCGCCATTCCAATACTGCTGAAACTTTGGCTGGATCCATGGAAAGCCCTAGAGGCGAGATGCGGTAACCAAGGAAATCTACCTCTTGTAGATCAAAGGCGCATTTTTCCAGCTTGGCATAAAGTCCATGATCCCGCAATCGTTGTAACACCATTTTGACGTGGTTCTCATGTTCTGATTGTGATCTGGAAAACACCAAAAAATCGTCCAGGTAGATTATCAAGAACCTGTCTAGATAGTCCTGAAAAATGTCATTGACAAAATGCTGGAACGTTGCGGGGGCTCCGCATAAACCGAAATTCATAACTCGGGACTCAAATAATCCGAATTTGGTCTGGAAGGCGGTCTTCCACTCGTCCCCTTCCCTGATGCGAACTAAGTTGTAAGCCCCCCGAAGATCCAGCTTGGTGTAAACCTTGGCTCCTCGAAGCCGATCCAGTAGATCCGAGATTAAGGGCAGGGGATAGCTGTTCCGCTTGGTGATATTGTTCAATGCTCTGTAGTCCACCACCAAGCGTAGTTCCCCTGACTTCTTCTTCACAAACATCACTGGGGAGGCGGCTGGGGATTGAGAGGGTCTGATGAATCCCTTGCGAAGGTTTGTCTCTAGGAATTCCCTGAGAGCTTCTTGCTCTGGTTCAGTCAGGGAGTAGAGATGCCCTCGCGGGATCGGGGCCCCCTCCACCAAGTCAATGGCACAGTCATAAGGTCTATGTGGGGGTAATTTTTCGGCTTCTTTCTCATTGAATACATCCCAATACTCGGAGTACTTCTTTGGCAAGGTGATGATGGGCTCGGTGTCTGTGGCATGGCATACCTTGGCTACGAGGCAATGGTTTTGGCAGTACGGTGACGCAAACTGCAGTTCTCTGTTGGACCAGGAGATGTTAGGGTCGTGGAGAGTCAGCCATGGAATTCCCAAAATCACAGGGAAATGGGGGACCTCGGTAACAAAGAAGGAAATCTCTTCCATATGTTCCCTTATCCACATCCTGGTGGGTTCCGACCACTGACTTACGGGGCCCGTCTTGAGGGGACGGCCGTCTATGGCTTGCACCACACGGGCATTCTTGAAATCATGATATTGTAATCCCAGAGAGTCGGCATACTCTCTATCGATGAAATTGTTGGTAGC
Source organism: Anolis carolinensis (assembly GCF_035594765.1). Lineage (NCBI taxonomy): Eukaryota > Metazoa > Chordata > Lepidosauria > Squamata > Anolidae > Anolis > Anolis carolinensis. The sequence goes on along the minus strand of NC_085841.1, from coordinate 37,876,426 downwards.
TCCAGAGTCTATCATGGCGTGGATCATGACGGGTCCCCTTTTTGCTGACCATAATGTGACCACGAGAAGGAACAGGACCCCGGTTGGCGGCTCTTGGATGGATTTTTTGACCGGGTTGGCGAGCCTCTCTACACCCGGTCGTTGGCTTCCCCCGTCGGCTGTGTGCCAGTCGGCTCAGACGCCTTCGTCTCCGTGGAGGACGCCGCCGCAAGACGGGCGGCAGGCTTCCCTTTGGCTGGGCACTCTCTGGCGAAGTGGCCCCCGTTCCCGCAGTACCAGCAGAGGTTTAAGCGTTGACGACGGGCCTTCTCGGCAGCATCTAGTCTGGGACGCACATTGCCCAACTGCATCGGCACCTCCTCGCCTCCTCTGGGGTATGGGGTTGGCGGTGGGGGTCTCCACACCGGACGTGGCTGAACGCTGGCGGGAGCGGGGGGTTTTGCCCCGGCTCTACTGCCCTGGCCTCGAACCCACTGTTTCCTGTTGGCAATCATGACTTCAGCCCGTAAACATTGATCAATGAGTGCCTCGAGGGTCTGGGGAGGATCCACCTTGGAGATTTCTTCCAGCATTTCAATGTTGAGACCCTCCCGGAATTGTCCCCTGAGGGCTACATCGTTCCAGCCGGTGTTGTGGGCCAGCACTCGGAACTCGGCTATATACTGAGACATAGGTCTGTCTCCTTGGAAAAGACGACGGAGTTTGTGACCGGCTGCCTCCAAATTGTCCTCGATTCCCCAAGTCTCCTTGAGGTGGTCCAAGAAGTGTTGCGCTGGTCTTAGGTGTGGAGAGGCTTGGTCGAACAGTGCCGTCGCCCAGCTGGCCGCTGGCCCGTCTAGAAGACTGTAAACCCATGCCACTTTGATGTCTTCTTGGGGAAACTCGGCAGCACGGGCCTCTAGATAAGCTTGACATTGGCGACGGAAGACATGAACCTTAGAAGCTTCTCCAGTAAACTTGGTTGGCAACGCCATGGCCGGAAGACGAACTCCGCGTTCCTTCAAACCCCTTATTTCTCCATCCTGTGCATTGAGCTTATCACGGATTCGGTCCACCTCTTCCTTGTCGATGGTGTAGGTAATCGGCTGGCCGCTCGGCCCAGGTACGACTCCGGTAGACATTCTGGCCGAGGTTAATTGGTGCTTAGGGTGGCGGAGTCAAACTGTCACGACCCAGGCTGCAGAGCACCAATAACCATACACAGAGGCCAGAATCTATCTAATATCTTTATTGTAGGAATATATAAAGTTAATAAAAACAAGTGTAGGAAATAGTCCAGAATTAGACCTTTCAGGAAAGGTCAGAATTAGTCCAAAAAAGCAATGTCCAATAAGAAATATTAAGGTCCAAAGTTATAATCCAATAACCGAAACACTCACTTTGCCAAGCAAAGTGAGGGGAGATGACAAAGGTCCTTTAGTCCATGAAACTTGAGCGAGGCTAGGAAATAACTTGATACTTGAAACAAGGCTTGAACGTGGAACAAGGTAACTAAGAACAAGAACAAGGTCCGTGGAATAACTTGATAAAATCCGTGGAACAAGGCAAGGATTGATCCTGGGAAACAAGGCAAAGTCCGTAGATAAACAAAGGCTGGGAAGCAAGGCGAAGGCTGGATAGCAAGACAAGGCTTGAGCAGGAGCGAGGCTTGAATCGGAGCGCGCTGTCCAGACACAACCCGCTCCGTCGGCTGACGAATTGACTCCGCGAAGTTACTACGCGGGTAAAACACCTAAATAGAGTCTAACTTTCCCGCCGAAGCAGTTCTCTGGGAATCAGAACCGAAAGCTAAACTCTGAGACCAGATGTGAGACTCCCCAAAGATTCTCACGAGAAGCAGTCTTAATTGGCCACATTCTTAGCTGCAATCCTCGCACTCCTGCGCGAAGCTGATTCCAAACTTCTCTGTTGTTTACAAAACTCCCGGCGCAAGAACACGGGAGAAGTAGGCTCTGGGCTTGTTTGACATACTTCTGGGAGACAACTTTCTTGCAGGTGCAAGGTTCCCAGATCTGCCTGGGAAAGATCTGGCTGAGAGGAATCCAGTTCAGACTGGGAAGGTAAAAAACCCAAGTTTTCATCTTCATCAGGAATTACAATGTCCTGAGCAGGACTACAAGGCCCATGGGTCATCACACCCTGAGTCAAAATCTCCCCCATTTTCTCGCCGTAATTATTATCAACAACAAAAAGGAGTTCAACAGGCTAATCGCAGAAGCCTGAGAATCGCAGCCAGGCATTCAGCTGATTAAGACTGCTTTCATGAGAAACTTTAGGGAGTCATGCATCTGGACACAGAGATTGACTTTCGGTTCTGGTTCCCCAGAGAAGTGTTCTTTGGTGGGAAAACGAGACCCTATTTAGGTTCTTTGCCCTGAAGGAATTTTGCGGAGTCAATTCGTCAGCTACTGGAGTAGGTTGTGTGTGGACAGCGCTACTCCCGTTTCCAAGCCTCGTTCCCGTTTCCAAGCCTTCGTTCACGTTTCCAGCCTTGTTTTGCTTCACGGACCTTGCCTTGCTTCCTAGGACTCAGCCTTGCCTTCCAGGACCTTGCCAAGTATTTACCACGGATCTTGTCCTTGTTCCTCGTTCCTTGTTGCCTTGTATCAAGCCTTGTGTTCCAAGAATCAAGTTTACTTCCTAGCATCACATCAAGTTCCTTGGATTAAGAACCTTGTCATCTCCCCTCACTTTGCTTGGCAAAGTGGGTGTTTCGGTTACTGGATTACAACTTTGGACCTTAATATTTTATATTGGACATTGTTTTCCTGGACTATAATTGACCTTTCCTGAAAGGTCTTCTTCTGAACTATATTCTACACTTATTTTTATTGCCTTTACTTATTTCCTTAATAAAGATATTAGATAGATTCTGGCCTCCGTGTATGGTTATTGGTGCTCTGCAGCCTGGGTCGTGACACTTCGTGACCGCCTTTCCCCCTATGAGCCCGCATGATCTCTTCGATCGGGAGGCTCTCCTCTCGTTCCCTCCATTATCACAGGTTCGGTTGGTGGGGATGAGGGAGAGAGCCTTCTCTGTTGTGGCCCCTCGGCTCTGGAACCCCTCCCCAGGGAGATTAAACTGGCCCCAACCCTGTCTGCTTTCATTAAACAACTTAAGACTTGGCTCTTTCAGCACGCTTTTGATTAAACAAAAACTATAGACCCTTTGACAACCATGCTGCCATCCTGCACTTTATCTCTGGACCCACCCCGTCCTACCCCTAACGTTATCTTGGAAATTTTTTTGAATACTCGGTCAGGTACTTTATAGAATAACCCAGTTACTACACACTTTACTTTGACTCCCTTTTATTCCTTTGTCTCTTGGTGGTGAAATTGATATGGTTTTAAAACTTATATGTATAATTGTGCTTGAATTCATTTTTGAATATTATTCTGCTTGTTATTTTATTGTTTGGCTTTATATTTTAACTTGTTTATACTTTGTCCTTTCTGGGCTTGGACCCATGTTAACTCCTTTGGGGAGATGGTGGTGAGATACAAAATAAAGTATTATTATTATTATTATTATTATTATTATTATTATTATTATTATTATTTAATTATCTGGTGAATGTAAGATTTTGTATACTCTCCTAAACAGAACAAACAATCCTCCTAAGAAAAAGTTTTACTCTTGATGAAGACTAGTTCTCAAATAGTAAGCAATACAGATGAAAACAGAAATTTCAGAAAACAGAGGAATTCCAGACATGAATCAATCAGGGCCAGCTGACACCTCCCAACAAAGGATTCCAGCAGGCAGTAAACAGCCAGACTGTGAAACTGAATAGGCTAATCAATGCTAATCAAGGTGATTAATTGCAACATTCATACTTGCCTCCAATAGACAAGAGTTCTTTCTCCCACCCTGGACCTTCTACAGATATATAAACCTCCCTTGCCTACTTTCCAATATACCTCACAACTTCTGAGGATGCCTGCCATAGATATGGGTGAAACGTTAGGAGAAAATGCTTATGGAACATGGCCATACAGCCCAGAAAACTCACAGCACCCAGTAATTCCGGCCATGAAAGTCTTTGACAACACATTAATAGAGATGAAATCAGTATATAAGCAAATGATTTGTGGAATATTGTGGTCAACCAGTGGCCATCTGCATTCAACCTAATCTGACCTGCAGCAGGGAGTTCCACAGATCCACCGGAACCATGCTGGAATTGATTAACGAATGGAATGTATGCTCCAGTGGCAGCTTAAGACCTATCTTTTCCTATCCACCTCTGACAATGTATCAAACTCCAAAATAAAAAGTATCACTTCTTTTAACTCAACTTTCTCATAGTGGTTAATTTGTTTCCTTTCCTTGGCTCTCTGCATGAAAACCTCTCTCCATTTCCCTTCTAATCACAACCACCATTTAAACTTCGGCTGGAAAAGCCTCCTGGGCTTCTCCAGCCATTGATTAACATGGCGGGCACACATTTTGAGGCATAACTCTCCCAAAACTGCATGAAGCATGCCTATCTTCTATTTTCTTAACTTTTCTGAGCCCCTGGTTCCAGGACAACCAACGGCGCCAAAATTGAATAAGTTTAAAACGCAAGAACAGCTGATTGTCAAACCGGGGATTTCCTCGCTGCGCTCTGTTTTTCTCAATGAAATCCAACCCGCTGAGGATCGGACTACATGCAGGCACGGAGAGGGTCATCCATGAGCCCTCTTGTGCCTCGAGCCATCTGCCCCCACCTCAGAGACCTTTCCCTGCTGACCTTTGACCATATGACCCCACTGTGGATATCCATTCAAAGCCTATATTTCTTTTAATTTCATATTTCTCTGCAAGGATAATGAACTGAACTTATGGCTGTGCAGTGGGCTGGTGATCTGATCCCATTAATTACCCTGTATATCCTGCATGTCTTTTTTCCCCTTCCTATTATAAAATATAAGTTATATTATGAATTATAGAGTGACCAAGGTTTTACCCTTGCTACGCGGACTGGATGAGCTGGGCATCCTGCCCTGAAGGGATTTTCAGATACTTATCTTGCATGGACAAATAAATCGGGTTATTTCTCTCTTGACTTCGGAGCAGGGCCATCAAGTGAGAGATTGCCCACCTTTGTTGACATTTCATTTACACATCGGACAGGAAGGCCCAGATTATTCAGACGGACAGCTCTCCTTTTGTCAATGGACTGGACTCATTCCAAAAGTAAAGTTTGCGCAACAGCTTTCCAGTGCCTGACATTCCTGTCAGACACATATGTAGATTGCGCCCATTCAGAAGCGCCTTGAGGGCTCAACCGGGCTCTCGATGTACACATTGACTCATTTACCCATACATAATCTGCTTAGCCATCTATTGTCTGCGGCTTAGCCTGTCCCCTCATCTCTGATTGGCTGAGATGCCGGACCATAGGAAGCCCTCTGATTGGACAAGGTTCCGCGCTGTCTGATCGAGAGCCAATCAGCGCAAGGCAGGGAGGAGGGAGGCGGGCAGGAAATTTAAATCTCTCCACCTGTCTTTTTGCTTATAAAAACTGCTGTATGGTACTGGGGGCTATGTCATTTCGGCGAATGATTGCGTTTTGACACCTGCGTCAGCTGACTCGAATAAATATCAACTCGGTCATCTCTCTTCACGGCTCTAGGGTGAGATTATTTGGGGGAACGGGGCAAATTGATCTGTAGCGCCTCCTGCTTGCCAGGATTTTCGAACCTGCAACCGGAAGGCATTGAGTCTCCCTAATTCAGAGGAGAACCCCTAAATTTTGGCTCGATAATAATATGATATATGGAATAAGGATTGATGAGATACATTCTTGGTTCTTGTTATGTGCGAGTGTTACCAAACAGGAACCACAATGCCACCTACTCCACATTTCACAAACAAGAGCCAAATGGACTGACCATTTGGCTCTCTGATTCTATGATTCTATGACCATTAACCGTTATTTCCACACTGACAATTGGATAATTTGGTTCACCATGCCTGAAGAAACCACCATTGGAGGGACAAGACAGGTTGTGTGGCATGCACTCTAAGAGAGGGAAATAGCCAGAGAGTTCAAGAGGAACAGCAAGGATGCTGCTATGGCCATGGACACTTCCACAGCCACTGCCACCACTTGTAATAACCAGCTTCTGCATATTTATGTTGCTGCTACCTTCCAGCTTGTTATGCAGTTATCTCTCCAACACGCCGCCACCAGAGAGTAGCTGCAGTTGAACATTTGCTGCCACCATTGAGTCTGTATCAGTAATCTAATCTCAGCACAACAATCTCCAAAAAGCATGGGTATATACACAAAATTTAACAGAAGATAATGAAAATATTCACAACTACCTTGTGTTCAAATATATGCAGTTGTTGTTATTAATTTATACTCTGCCTTTCCCACAAAACTGGGACCCAAGATAACTATAATATCAAGTTTTAGCTTAGTAGTTACAGTTACCTTAGTTAGAAAGTGTATCTCTCTTTATAAGCCAGCATGACCTCGAAGATCTTGAGAGAAATGTCTTCTCCCGAACTCTACTACCTTCACAGGCACATTTGGTCTGTACAAGGTAAAGGGCCTTCTTGATGGATGCTCATAGACACCTCTAGCAACAGACATGCCTGACTTGTGGACCTTAATTTTGCAAATGCACTTCTGGCCAGTGCAGAAGCCTGAATTTCCAGAATTAAGACTAAATCTAGGAGTACATCTGAAATTTCAGTGAAAGGGTAACCCATCCACTGCAGGGTCAATTCTCGTTCCCTAATCTACCTTACAGCTGACCAGAAGCATCTTTGTCTTGCTTGGGTTAAGTTTAAAATTACTTCCCTCTTTCATTCCATTACTGACAATAGCCACTTGGCTTGGAACAAAACAGCTACCCTGCATTGAAATAGAAAAACTATTAGACCTGGATGTCACCTGCATATTGATGGCATCAGACTCTGAAACCCTAGGCAACTTTCCCCAGCACTTCCATGGTTTTCTTCAATATCAAAGAGATCAGAATTTAACCCCATGAAACCACACAGGCCAAGAGGCAAACAACAGTCCTCCAGCATCAACATTGAATTCATCCTCCCAAAAAGGGACAGAGCTACTGTAAAACAGTGTTTTCAAGTCAGATCCCAGCAGGTATTGATACCATGGTGAATGGTCCTAAAAGCCACTGAGAGCACAGAACCAATCAACTAGATCAGCAGAAGCTGGTTTTAAAACAGATTGAGATTGATCTAGCCAACTCTTCTAATCCAGGAATATCTTAAAATGGGAATCCATCATGTGTTTCAGTATTTTGTATAAGATGATATTAGATATGAGCTGGTAATTGTAGATGGTAACACCAAACTAGAGTATGGTAGTAATAAATAGAAATCATAGCAGCATTCTTTTCCCATCATTCGTTTGGGTAGCTAGAAACCTACAACTTCAGTCTATCATAAACCCTTGCCAAGCAACCATCAATCGTCTCCTTTGGCTTCAATTTCTCATGACAACCAATGCTGGTTCTGAAGAAAACCCACAGGAACTAGAACTCTTATCAACACTTCCAGTTTGTAATATATTGCTATTTGGAGTGATTGAAAGGAACTTGAAAAACAAAGGTTGTTGTGTTAGTCAAAGCAAAATAAACCAATAAAAAGAAATGTATCTGCAACAACATTTCTGGACAATATACAGAATAATTGTCATTTTTAAGAACAATATAGAGATTATATACATGAATTAGGAAAAAACACACAAACATAACTTATCCTCTAGACAGGCCCTTAAGTTAATAGCAGATCATGTTTGCATTTCTATGTATTCTTATGTGGAAATAGATTTTATTAAACTCACTTACTTTTGAAAAAAAGATGTATAAGAACACTTTGTGCATTATTATCATTATAGCTAAAACATTAAGATAATAAATATGGGTAGACAGTATGAGGTCTTTAAAAAGTTTGGGAACAATTGCTTCTTTCACAAGATCATTTCAACAATTGATGAAGCTACCAAGATCTTTTTATGTTCTTTGGCTTTACTCAAATGGATTGGCAGCGAGAAGCTAATTTCATCAACCTGTCAAATTATGTTTAAAATGTGTCCCTCATGCTGAGCATGGAAGTTGCGAATACATTTTGGTGGCATTTTAGATTTATAACAGTACACTTAATCAGGGTATATCATAGAGTTAAACACCTAAGAATAACCACTTTGCAGCAGGTTGCGCCAACACAAAACAGATTCCCAAAGCAGGGCACCAACTAGAGATATAACAATCCTTCTTTCAGACTCTCTGTGTTATGTTTACTATGCACAGATGACAGTATGTATTGATCCAGTAAACCAGCAATGTGCCCAAAATAGCAACTAAAAAGGTATTCAGCATCTGCTTCTCTTCTATTTAGCAGAATTTGATAAACTTTATTTGGAATTAAGGGTAGCTGAAGGATCCCATTGTAATATACATATGAATATTACAGCGGAACCAGAGTGGGCACTAGATCACTTCCTTTGGGCCTCCAGATGTTTAAGACTACAGCTACCACAATAATTTACTATTGGCCATGCTGAGTAGGCTAAAGCACTTGCACAGTTCATATTCTTCCAACCTTGTTTTAGAGAAACTGTATTATCCCTTTTTGAAAAATATCTGGTTAGTTACTCAAAGTAGTTAACTGGGCTGGATGGCCCTTGTGGTCTCTTCTAGCTCTATGATGCTATAAATTCTAGATGCAACCATGTGCTGATGATGAGTATTGACATATCTCTATATATTCACAAAAAACAAAGGTCTCTCTCTTTCTATGTATTTAGGAAAAAACAATATTCATCTTAACATGATTGCCAGGAGCCTCCAATGGCCTAGGGGATAAAAGCCTTGTGACTTGAAGGTTGGGTTGCTGACCTGAAGGCTGCCAGGTTTGAATCCCACCCGGGAAGAGCGCGGATGAGCTCCCTCTATCAGCTCCAGCTCCATGCGGGGACATGAGAGAAGCCTCCCACAAAATATCAAAAACATCCGGGCGTCCCCTGGGCAACGTCCTTGCAGACGGCCAATTCTCTCACTCCAAAAGCAACTCCGGTTGCTCCTGACATGAAAAAAAAAAACATGATTGCCGCAATTTTATTTCACTTTTCATTCTATTACCTCAGCACTGTTCTATCCTCAAAACAATGGTAAGAAAACTCTAAGAGTGAACTCTATGTGGGACAACTAAATCTAGTCTGACCTATTGTGCACTAGATTCATACATCTTGAATGTGATATTGTTATGCAGGATAATCCCAAGAGTTGAAGAATAGCTATATCAAACTACACAAACTGCTTATGCAGATAAAGTCAGTCTGTAATTCATATCTTTTCACTATTTCACCAAGGACAATATATCACCTTATTATGTTAACTGAGCCATACAGAAATAATAAAAAGAAATTGGGTTTTTAACAGCATCTGACACATTGTTGATACTCAGAACTTGAAGATAACATGTTACTTGCAATAAGTGACTTTGGGAATGGATTATTGTGAGTACTTGGGAGCTGGGCATAGAGGAAGAGATGAGCAAGTCACTATCTTTGTGCACTCACCTATACTATCTGTGCATGGTATGCCCCTTTTGCAGGCGCGATATGGAGCAGGATTCAGAATTATGATCTGATGGTGGTGGAATTGGAGAATATTTCCCTGCATTTTTCAAAGCTGTAATAGTACCACTGATAGCAATGTGTTCATAATAAATATTCCATCGTGATATTTTCTGGATTACAGTAACAATATCAAGTGACTGCCTATTCGATGATGAGATTAAAGAGAACTATAACTTTTTCCAAAATGTTGAAAAAGTACTAAATTTTACCCAAGTAAGAAATGGCATCAGAGAGAGCAGCAGTCAACAGACAAATGAATACACTACAGCTCTTCATTATATATGTTGATGTGGATGTTTATTTGTGGCATCAGATGTTTGTGGGTTCAATAATTATCCCATTTTGATTGAGTGTATCACAATTATTTATTTATTTATTTATTTATTTATTTATAGTATTTATATTCCGTCCTTCTCACCCCGAAGGGGACTCAGGGCTGATCACAATATACATATACATGGCAAACATTCAATGCCATTAGGTATACGACACACAGACAAAGACAGAGACAAAAGACAAAGGCAATTTAACACTTCCAGCTTCCGACTTCATGAGGGTATGCTCGATTCTGGCCATAGGGGAAGCTGCTGCTTCATCATCCACTGTGACACCGAGTCCTTGATGGAGTACTTCCTCATTCTTCCGCACACTGCTGGACGATTTTATGGTGTCATAAATTAGTTAAATTAGTCTCCCCACATACCTAAATTTACTACTTGATAGATGCTACTATCTTTCAGGTTGCTTAGTTCAACAACGAGCTAAGCTATTTTAAAGGTCGAGCGCTCAATCCGACCCGGGCTGGCTTGAACTCATGACCTCAGTAGTGATTTATTGCAGCTGGCTACTAAAAAGCTGTGCCATAGCCCAGCCCATATTCATTTAGTATTAGAAAAAACTTGGTTATTTCTAGATGTAGGTGTTCTTTTAAATTAAATTCTTCTGATGTGAAATTTAGTGGTCAGCTTCATTTGATCCTGTGTGCTTTTACTGTTTAAAAAAGACTTATATTTCAAGGATGGAAAGGTAAACATTCACCATCCATTTTTCATGACTCTTGTTGCTCTATATATGACTGTACATTTTATAGTTGTCACTTGAACAAATTTACTTTTGGAAATATGGCCTATATTAATGTGTATACCTAGCTCTTGTTCATAGCCCACATATTTCCCCTTCAGCACTTTTGGGGTCTTTTTTTCCTCTGAATATTTTTGGTTTCTTCTTTTGCAATCATATTTTAAAATACATTAAAGGAAACTACTTCAGTAATTTTTCCAACAAAATATAATGTTATGACTGTTGAAAAAAGTGAGTTAAATATCTACCAATACATAGATTTGCTTTTAAAAGATATTTTTCATTACTTCTGTACACAGTGACAGAAGCAGTGAAAAAGAGCTGCTATCTCACATCCGCAGAGAACATCAACTATTGGGCAAAACAGGAATAAATATATACATAAATGTAGAGAGACTTGCTAGAGGCATTTTGAAGACACTCATGTCTCATCATGCAGGCAGCACGTGGATTATGTTTATTGCTACCTACTGACATAACACAACAATATAATCACAGGAAGTGAGAAAGCATATTGTTTTTTGTTGAAGGTGGTGGTATTACTTAGGTAGGTTGCCAGTATAATTACATTGTATAAAACTGCATTAGACAGCGCATAAGGGATAACACCTGTCTCTTGTAAAAAGTATTATGGGATCTTCATTGAAAAGAATTAGTTCAATTGAACGTGCCTTCAAAATGACTGTAGCTGAACAAAACTCACTCTACGTAATTAGCCTCATATCATGGAACTGTAGTCCCTGAGTTACAAACATCCAACTTAAAAATTACTCATAGTTAAGAACGGGAGTGAGACAACAGGAAGTCAGAGAAATTTACCTTTAGGACAGGAAATTAACTCCAGAAAGTGTTATCATGGGAAAAAGATATCTCATCTGAAGCTTTATCACCAATTCTTGTTTCTAAAACAAGCCAATTTTTTCAAAATCCAATTATCACAGGGATAAAAAGTGAGGTGAAATCTTCTGAACAGGGATACAGACAGCAAAACAAACATCACAGAGGTGTGTTGACTCTTACCTATGCTAGTTAAAGCTAATTATATATACAGTATGTGTGTGTACATGTATATATACGATGTGTGTGTGTGTGTGTGTGTGTATGTGTATGTATATATATATATATATATATATATATATATATATTTGTGTGTGACAAATGTCAGTGTGCTGGAAGAAGCGAAGACGATGTGGGAGAAGCGATGTGAATGTCATCAACTCCGCTGGACTGGCTACGTTTATTTATTTATTTCCATCATTTCTATCCCGCCCTTCTCACCCGAAGGGACTCAGGGCGGCTTACAAAACTGGCAGAATTCGATGCCAATATACAACAATACAAAAGAATAAAACATAAGCAATTAAAACAGGTTTAAAATAATACAAAATACTTGAGCCATTCATCCACAAAACCTTGTACAAAAATCTTAGTCCAGACCGAGTCGAAGCCAACAAAACTTATTATTTGAACGCTTGCTCGCATAGCCAGATCTTCACTTTCTTCCTAAAACTCAAAAGGGATGGAGCCTGCCGGATGTCACTAGGGAGGGAGTTCCACAGCCAAGGAGCCACCACTAAGAAAGCCCTGTCTCTCGTCCCCGCCAGCCGCACCTGTGAGGCTGGTGGGACCGAGAGCAGGGCCTCCCCTGAAGATCTTAAATTATGTGGTAGGTCATAGTGCGAGACATGTTCGGATAAGTAAGCTGGGCTGGAACCGTTTAGAGCTTTATAGGCTAAAGCCAGCACTTTGAATTGTGCTCGGTAGCTAATCGGCAGCCAGTGGAGCTGACGTAACAGAGGAGTAGTGCGCTCCCTGTACGCCGCTCCAGTTAACAACCTGGCTGCCTCCCGTTGGACTAATTGAAGCTTCCAAACAGTCTTCAAAAGCAGCCCCACGTAGAGTGCATTGCAGTAGTCTAATCGGGATGTAACAAGAGCACTGTCTCTGCCCGATTATCATCTCCAAAAGCAGTTGCTATACTCCCAATTCAAGAACATGTGGATCAAGGATAGGTCTCCCCAGCCACCTCCTTACCCACCTCCAAGACACTACACTTGGAGGGCCATCATACTCGGACAATGAGGGATCGCATACACACACACACACGGCTGAAGTTACCCTTAAAATGTACCTGTTCCGACTTAACATACAAAATCAACTTAAGAATCTTGCTGGGATAAAGTACCAGGCAGTAGGAATAATGATGGCCCTTCTACTATACAAAACTGCTGTGTCCGTTTGAATTTAGCTGTAATTTCCATACTAGCAGGATACGGGTAGGGACAACTTTAACCAGGAGCAATTTTTTTTGTGAATCATTCCTTTTGGAATGCAAAATAGTTGGGAGTGGCTAAAGGTTCATCTACACTGCCACATAATGCAGTGTAGAGTCGCATTAGCCCATGTGCATCCACACATTATATGTCCCTGTACAAGGGACACCTACAATTCAGGCCCAGTACTTAAAAAAAAACAAAACAAAAAAAAAAAAAACAATTCCAAGTAAAATTTAAAACAGCTGGATCTAGTTTGTTGATATAGTTCCACACAATCCTCTGGAGAGGAGGGTGGGTTTCAGAAGATCATGTGTGGCTGCACCTCAGCATTTACCATTACACAACTAGATATTTATACCATAGATATGCCATACCGTACACTCCAAGTTTATTTATTTCTCGTGTCAGAAGCAAACCGTGGGTACAAGTTGTAATGGATTTCCAAAAATAGAGATTTTTTTAAGAAAAAAGAAAGAAAACTTGGCATTAAGTTCTCCAAGTTCACAAGATAAGAATTACAAGGACACAAGAACAGAAAATATATTGCGGTTGCTGATGTACAAACATAATGTTATTAATTGCTAATTATAAAATTACCTCCCACAACCTGTTGTTCCCTCATTTGTGGCTACTCTGGGGATAATGAAGTTGTAGTCCAATAACCGGCTGAGCAACTTGATGGGGAAGGTTATGTAGGTCAAAGTTTGGTGAATTCAATAAAAAGGAGGGAATGAGACCCAGGAAGAATGGTAAAACAATATATAGTTGCTTCAGTTACATGTTCAGATTGGTATGCTAATCTTTTGCCCTTCTTCCTTTAAGGAAGAGAGATGGTTACAATGGCACCGATATAACCTGGACTCTGGGAAATTCCTGTATTTGACATAAGGGCCAAGATCCTGCATTGAGTTGCTAAGCATAAATGACCTCATGGAAAATTACGCATGAATTGTGCTATGCAACCCTTGGCTGAATGGTAAAATTGTGCCACTGAATCTAGACACAAAATGTGAAATGAGCTATAAAGCATCCATACGCAACGTGAATCCACAGCACATGCATTAATATACAATGTGCATATGATATGCTACTTCAGTTCTGAAAATCTAGTCTGCAAACAGCCATGCAACGTAGGAGAAAAATGTCCAACTTTTTCTGCAGAATTTACAAATGTGCAAGATACTAACAGGATTCAGTCAGGGCATTTGCAATATAGATATGAGCTGCCTGGTATCATTATTTCTTATAGGCTCAGGGTGCATCTATACTGTAGAATTAATGCAGTTTGACACCACTTTAACTATCATGACTAAATGCTATGATACATTGGGAGCTGAAGGTTTACAAGGTCTTTATCCTTCTCTGCGAAAGCGTTCTGGTGCCTCAACAAACTATAGCTCCCATGATTCGATAGTGTGGAGCCATGGCAGTTAAAGTAGTGTCAAACTGCATTAATTCTACTGTATAGATGCACCCAAAGTTGCTCTGTTTATGCTATCTTATGACAGTATTATTTTGCCTTAGAAATACATTTTATTTTTTTAATGCATGACAACCCTTTTTGCAATAACATTAGACAAATTCGTGGAACATGAGGTTGGCAATGGGTATGAGTCATGGCAGCTATATATTACCTCTAGTATCAAAAACAGTATCCTTTTCAGTACCAGTTGCTGGGGAAAATAAATTAGAGGGTGATATTTTGCTTAAGTATTGCTGGTGGATCTCCCAAATATCGCATCACAGTGTTCCCTCACTTATCACAGGGGTTAGGTTCCAGGACCACCCACAATAAGTGAAAATCCGAGAAGTAGGGACGCTAAATTTATTTTAATATTTATACATTATTTTAGTAGTTATACATTATCTTAAGTCTTTATCGACCAATCGTGTATTGATAAATCGCCTCCTTCTCCTCCCGTTGCCGCTTGGACTCCTTTTCTCTCCCTTTGGCTTCTCTTTCCTCTCTTCCTTAGACTGTAAATTGTAATTTTTTATGATTTATAATAGTCTTTTTTAAGTTTACTGAAAAACCGCGAAACAGCGAATCCGCGAAAAGTGAACCACTAAGTAGTGAGGAAACATTGTATAGGAAATGCCATTATAGGAAAATAAACCTTGACTAGATATCCCTTTGTTTGGATCCAGGACAACCAGAGCCACATTTTCATAGGGTGCACCTACACTGATGAATGCAGTCTGATACCACTTTAACTGCCATGGTTCAATGCTATGGAATCATGGAAGCTGTTGTTTGGGGAGGCAACACTCTTTGGCAAAGAAGGCTGGAGACCTTGTAAAACTACAACTCTCCGGATTCCAAATCATTGAGTCATGACAGTTAAAGTGGTGTCAAACTGCATTAATTCTATGGTGTAGCTGTACCCATAGGCCCTGGGCACTCTTGTATTCAACTCCCTTAATTTCCCTAATGTATCATGAAGAACAGATGGCTATAATTCCAAAAACTGTTCCATCGCATTGGACCATGGCAATTCAACTGGTGTCAAACTACATTCATTCTACAGTGTAGATACAAAGACCAGCACATTATGTTTTAGGAGGCTCTGTTGTTCAGAACAGGAAGAATTTGGCCCTTAAAAAGGGACACCATGTAGAACAAAACAGATGTTGGTGTTTCAAACAGGACACAGCTGGCCGACAAATGCCAACATTCCTGCTTGTTGAAATGATGTCCCATTGAGAAGGGGGAAAGACTATGACACAGAACAATGGATTCAAATTGCTGGGCAAGAGATTAGGAAGAACTTCCTGATGGTAAAAGCTGTTCGAACATGGAATATTCTGCCTCTGGATGTTTTTAAGCAGAGGCTGGATGGCCATCAAGGGTGCTTTGATTGTGTATTCCTGCATAGCATGCTGTTGGACTGAATGGCCCTGGTGATGTCTCCCAACTCTATGATTCTATGGTTATTTTTTACATGTGCCATCATTTTAAAAAACATTTAAAAGGCTCCCAGGTAGAGAAAGGGAGGCACTGATGTTGGCATATCCTTCCAGCTCTTCCCTACATGAGCATCTGAGATAAGCAAGGTGAGATAACAACCGGTCAGCCCAACAAACATATATACATACACAGCACATTAAAATAAAATAAAAAGGGTGCAATGAGGGTGTATCTACACTTTAGAATGAATGCAGTTTGATACCACTTTAACTGCCATGGCTCTGTGCTATTGACACTGCAGGCCTTCCTTTAACATCTTCAGTATGAGATCCTGGGAAATATAGTTTGGTGAGGCACGCACATTCATGGGAAGACCCTGAAAAAACTACAACTCCAGTGACCTCATAGAATGGCATTTAAAGTAGAGTCACACTGCATTAATTCCAGTGTAGAAGCACCCCAAGTAGAACCAAAACAATTTTTTTGGTGTTTCAAATCGGATATACCTGGCTGACAACTACAACATTCCTGGTTGTTGAAATCATGCCCCATTTGGGGGGGGGGGGGGAGGAAACTTGTTTTCTTTAAGTTCCTTTAGGTCTTCCTATTTAAAAAAAATTTAATTAAAAAAGGCTCCAGGGAATGAAGAGGAAGAGGATCCTGGTGGAACCTCCTTCTCTGGAGGTTTGTAAGCAGAGGCTGGATGGTCATCTGTCGGGGGTGCTTTGATTGTGCATTCTGGCATGGTAGGATGGGGTTGGACTGGATGGCCCTTGAAGTTTCTTTGAAATCTATTATCAAAAGGGGGAGCCTGGATCATTCAGATGTAACCTCCTTCTCTGAAGATTTGTAAGCAGAGGTGGATGGCCAACTGCTGAGGGTGCTTTGATTGTGCATTCTGGCATGGCAGAACGAGGTTGGACTGGATGGCCCTTGGGGTCTCTTCCAATTCTATAACCAAAACGGGGAGCCAGGATCACTCAGATGCAACCTCCTTCTCTGGAGGTTTGTAAGCAGAGACTGGATGGCCAACTGTCGGGGGTGCTTTGATTGTGCATTCCCGCATGGAAAATGGGGTTGGACCGGATGAACCTTGATGTTTTTTCCAATTCTATGCTCTAAGGGGGGAGCCAGGATGATACAGAGGAACTTCTTTCTCTGGAGGTTTGTAAGCAGAGGCTGAATGGCCATCTGTTGGGAGTGCTTTGCTTGTGCATTTCCGCATGGGAGTATGGAGTTGGACATTCTGACATGGTAGAATGGGGTTGGACTGGATGGCCCTTGGGGGTCTCTTCCAATTCTGTGATGCCAAGTGGGGAGCCAGAATCATACAGGTGGCACGTCTTTCTCTGGAGGTTTGTAAGCAGAGGCTGGATGGCCATCTGTTGGGAGTGCTTTGCTTGTGCATTTCTGCATAGGGAAATGGGGTTGGACATTCTGGCATGGCAGAATGGTGTTGGACTGGATGGCCCTTGGGGGTCTCTTCCAATTCTGTGATGCAAAGAGTGGAGCCAGAATCAAACAGGTGGCACCTCCTTCTCTGGTGGTTTGTAAGCAGGGGCTGGATGGCCATCTGCTGGGAGTGCTTTGATTGTGCAGAATGGGGATGGGCTGGATGGCCTTTCCGACTCTCCGAGGGCCCTAGGCCCGACCCCTCGGTCTCTCCCCTCCCCAGCTGAGGAGCCCCAGGCCGGGCCTGGCGCCGTCAGAGGCGGCCTTTGTGAGGCGGCGTGCGTGCCCGGCCGGCAGGAGGCGCTGCGGAGGCCCTCCCTCGCTCCCTCCCTGGACTGCCCCAAACGGAAGTGAGTGTAGGGGGCAGTATAGGAATTTCCTGTGACGTCCCGGGCCCGGACTCCATTAGGCTGCAGCTCGGCAGAGAAGCCACAACACTGAGCAGAAGCGAGCGGAGAGGGAGGCGGAGGAGGAGGCGGAGGAGTAGGCCAGGCGCGGCGCCTGTCTTCCGGCGCGGATCCCGGGGTGTCCACGAGGGAGGGCCCCCGCCAGCCTTCCCCTCGCCCCTCTCCCCCGCCCCGCTCCCCCCCTCGCCCGACCCCTCCCTCCTCCTCCCCCACCACCACGGCCGCTCTCGGCGAGGAAACTCTGGCCTCCGCGTCCTCCTCCTCCGACTCGGACACCGGCGGAGCCTCCCCGCCACCGCGGAAGAAAGCGCGGCCTTCCCCGGCGGAGGCGGCGGCGGAGGCGGCGGAGGCAGCAGGAGAGCCCGGGGCTTCCGCGGGGAGAGCAGGCCTCGCTTCTTCGTCCCCTCAGGCCGCGGCTGCCCGTCCCCTCAGAGCCCTCTCTGGCGGCACGACTAGCAGCATCAGCGCCGCGGCCATGCAGGCCAACGGGGCGGGAGCCGGGCAACAGCAGCAACAACAACAACAACAGCCACCGCCGTCGTCTTCGTCGCCTCCTCCGCCTCCTCCTCCGCCGCCTCCAGGCCCCGAACTGGGCTGCCTCAGCGCCCAAAACGGCGAGGCCTCCTCGGGCTCTGCGCCCGGGGAGCAGCAGCAGCAACTGGCCCACGCCAACGGGCTCCTCCCGGCGGCCAATAACAACAACAACGGAGGCGGCGGGCCTAGTGTCAACAACGGGGTCTCGGCTCCCGGGGGGTCTACGGCCGAAATGGGGGGAGGAGGAGGAGGAGGAGGCCTGAAGAAGAAGAAGAGGCTCTCGCAGTCCGACGAGGACGTGATCCGGCTCATCGGGCAGCACCTCCACGGCCTGGGCCTCAAGTAAGTGGGGCGAGGGGGACATGGGAAGGGGGCCTGTTTCGCCCCCACGACACATACTCCAACCATGGGGTCACCCACCTTGTTTTTCTGAAAATGCCCCCTCCCTTCTAAGGGCCTTTCCACAGTCATATAACCCAGGATATCAAGGCAAGAAAATCCCAGATCATCTGCTTTGAACTGAGATATTTTGAGCCCACACTGCCATAGTTCAAAGCAGATATTCTGGGATTTTCTGCCTTTTGATTCAGGGTTATATGGCTGTGTGGAAGAGCCCCCCCTCAATATAATCTGAGGGGGTCGACGCCCCTTGGTGAGATCGCCCACCTTTCCCCTGAAATTCCCCTTCCTTCTAGGCCAGGCATGGGCAAACTTGGGCCCTCCAGGTATTTTGGACTTCAACTCCTACAATTCCTAGGAATTGAGGGAGCTGAAGTCCAAAACACCTGGAGGGCCCAAGTTTGTTCATGCCTGTTCTAGGCCATAGAAATTTAAGGCAGGCCTGTTTTTGGGAAGCATTTTATTTGCTCGGATGAAAAATTGTTTACATCGGGGAAAGGCTAACAAATATTACATGCATCTGCTGTTTCGTGGCCTATTCTCACCTAATGTTTTCCCAGCTTTCCCTTTCTCTGCCCCCTCCGTTCTGAAATTTAGGGCAGGCCTCCATTTCTATAGGGAGCGGTGGGGGACATTTTCTTAGCCTGTTATTGCAAAAACACAACATTGACGTGCGGGGAAGAGGCGCAGGGAGGGCCCTCGGTTTTTGCCACTATGTGAAGAGAGAGGATATTTCCAGGCCTCTAGGGCCCCATCTACATCCACCATTTGATGTAGTTTCAAACTGGCCTAGAAAAGAAAGTGGTTTCTCTGTGTGGTATTGCAGCCCAAATGCACAGCGTTGACGTGGGGGGAAGAGGATCTTGGGGGGGGGGGGCTCGGTTTCTGCCACTAATGTGAAGGGAGAGGATATTTTCAGGCCTCTAGGGCCCCATCTACATCTACCATTTGATGTAGTTTCAAACCGGCCTTGAAAAAAAAAGTGGTTTCTCTGTATGGATGTTTACCTAGGAAATTCTGGAACCAGTTTGAGGCCCGGATGGTGATTACAGAAACCAGGGAGCACTGATGCGTATTAAGGGCTTGTTAACCTTTAGTTGTCTGCTCCCCTCCCCGCACAATTCAAACTGCATTAAATGGTCAGTGTAAACAGGGCCCAGGTTTCTGCTGTTGAGAATAATAGCCCAGGCTGACTTGTTTATTTTAGGACCTATTGAATGCCCAAAGGAGGGAAGCCAACAATTTTGAGTGTGATGTGGATGTTGATCCACATTTTGCTATGGGAGGAGCCATTCCTGTCAAGGATTATGCTGTCATAGCTTAATATCAGAGAGAGAGAGAGAGCGTGGCAGGCAGAGATAAATCCAGGAAAAAGGACGTGAAACCACAGGGCCAATTTTTTCAGGCCTAGTCTAGTCTTAACTTCCTACTGAGAAAACAGGTAGATCTTCAGTCATCCATGACAGTATGGAGGCCGAGCAGCATATTATTAAAGCTGAATTGATGGAACTGATAAAAATTGGCCTTTGAGCACAATAGTGTGTGGAAATCTTTGTCTAGTGAGCCCAAAACATCAGTACATTTGATGAAAGAAAATAATAATAAATCAACATATAGAGAGGCCTGTATTTATCTGGTTTGTAAAGTCTGTATTTGGGCAATCTGGATTGACAGTACAGTATGCTGAAATGTAGTCTGGTTATTTCTGAGAGCATACAAATATACTGTGTACTTAAAAAATTAATGTCAGATGCGTTGACTCCTTGGTAGCTTGCAGCACTGCAGTACTCTGAGCTGAGTAATCAGCACGCAGCTGGGGTGGGGGAGGAGAAAAGCAAATAAATACAGGACATCAGTAATTGGAGTTAGCAAAACAAACCTGACATAATGCAATGTAATGGTACCTGCATGAATACTGAGATTTTACGATGGGTCTCTGTACATATATAGTGTGTCCTTGGAAAACTAAGGCCCCTTGTGCTATAGTTGAGAGCTTGTGTCATGATGAGAATGGATTGGTTTTAATTAACTTAGGACACAAAATAAGCACACCAGTGACACAAGGCAAGTTTATAGCAGCAGCAGGCAACGGCTCGTGACTTTTCATAGAGCACACCATAGTAAATGTTCTATTTTTAGTTGTAAAAACTAGTGGGGGGTGTTGTAGGTTTTATAGATTGGCTTGCTTATTTTATTAAGTATTCAACCTAATAGGCTATTAACACGAAGGCAGGAGAATGTATTGGTAAGGAATAACCCAGCGATCAACACATCAGCTGATTAACTCCATAAATTCCAAAAATAGACCTATTTGTGAGCTACTGTTTTTTTTAAAAAAAAATGAGCAAAACACAAAACAGCTGCTAAAACAGTTGTTTTTATAGAACAAATATTTTCTTTGATTATCAAAATAATTGAGGAAATATATTGTCTTTGTAGAATTTATAGTCCATATGTAACTTGTGGATTTCAGGGCATGAATTTGGACATGTCTATATCCTGAGTTGCTGAGATTTATTATTAAATGTTAGATATTTAATTTTTTTCTTAAGATGAAACAACGTTTTTCACATATTTTAATCTGTGGCTACTATGGATGATGACTTCACCATAAGAATAAGATTGGTCAGTTATTTTTTTCATACTGTACCTCTCTCCTGCAGCCAGACTGTTGATCTTCTCATGCAAGAGTCAGGATGTCGTTTAGAACATCCTTCTGCCACCAAGTTCCGCAATCATGTCATGGAAGGAGAATGGGATAAGGTAATTGAAGAGATACAGGACTGCCTAATTATATCTAGGGTTATGGTCTTATGCACTATTGTTTGAGAATAAACCCATTGAATTCAGCAAGCCTTAATTCTGACTAAACTTACAGGTCTGAGGTACATTTTTGTAGATTATGTGGTCTATTTTGTGTGGTGTGTTTTGCAATCTTTAGCTTATCTTTTCCTCCCCTCTTTTTGTTTTTAAAAACTGCTGCTTATAGGCTGAGAACGACCTGAATGAACTTAAGCCTTTAGTACACTCTCCTCATGCAATTGTGGTAAGAAACTTTTCAACTAATTCAACTAAAATCACTATAGCAATGTGTGTGTTTGTGTCTTTGTTTATTTTAGTTTGGTTATGCATGTTATAGAAGTGGTTATGTTTGAAATAATGATAATGCATGTTGCTGTGAAATAATTGAACTAAAAAACCTAAAAATATCAATATAAGTGGAGTGTTATATGGTTTCTGGGCTGTATGGCCATGTTCTGGCAGCATTTTCTCCTGATGTAGCGCTTGCATCTATGGCGGGCATCTCCAGATGATCTGATGGTCTGATGATCCTCTGAAGATGACAGCCACCGATGTAAAGGAAACGTCAAGAGAAAATGCTTTTAGAACATGACTATACAACCACACAACACTCCAGTGATTCCGGCTGTGAAAGCCTTCGACAATACATCATTATAAGTGCTTCGCACTGGGAATACCTATGTCTGAACATCCTACTGTGACCAGTACAGGCTTTTATAGGACCAACGTCCTTATTGTAAATTGAGAACATATATGTATATGTGTTATACTGTTTAACATGCAGCCAAGACAAGTTTATTGTTTTTAGTTTAATTTATTCTTAAACAAAATCATTCTACCTTTGTTTGTGGGAGTGCAAACAATAATACTTCTATAGTTTCAGTACAGGTATATCAAACGTAGGTCCCTCTTAGTAATTTTCAATTTTAAGCAGATCTGTCTTGTGGCAAGTTGAGATCTTGTAATTCAGGGGTCCCCAAACTAAGGCCCGGGGGCCACATGCGGCCCATCGAAGCCATTTATCCAGCCCCTGCGACGGCAGCTCCCTCCTCTGCCAAGGAAGGTGCGTGCGGCTCAGGGTAGGAGGAAAAGGCGCGCACCTTTCCTGTCTCCTCCTTCGCCTGGTGTGTGCCTTCCAAAACTTTGCTCGTTTATAATGGTATTTTAATTATTATTTCATTAATATTAATTATTAAGGGTTGCACTGCTTTGCTAGTGCTTTTGGTGCACAAAGGCAGAAGGAGGTTGGACTAAATGGCCCAAGGGGTCTCTTCCAACCCTCTTTATTATTTTTATTATGATTATGATTAACATTGAGGCTGTATTTATGCCTGTTTTGTTTTGTTTTTGTTTTTTTACTTCAAAATAAGATACAGTAGAGTCTCACTTATCCAAGCTAAACGGGCCGGCAGAAGCTTGAATGAGCGAATATCTTGGATAATAAGGAGAGATTAAGGAAAAGCCTATTAAACATCAAATTAGGTTATGATTTTACAAATTAAGCACCAAAACATGTTTTACAACAAATTTGACAGAAAAAGCAGTTCAATACGCAGTAATGTTATGTAGTAATTACTGTATTTACGAATTTAGCACCAAAATATCATGATATATTGAAAACATTGACTACAAAAATGGCTTGGATAATCCAGAACCTTGGATAAGCGAAGCTTGGATAAGTGAGACTCTACTGTATGTGCAATGTGCACTGCATAGGAATTTGTTCATAGGTTGTTTTTTAAAAAAAACCCTATAAGTCTGGCCCTCCAATGGTCTGAGGGACCGTGAACTGGCCCCCTGTTTAAAAAGTTTGGGGACCCCTGTTGTATTTCATCTGTATTTGCATTTTAACTAATTTATTGGTTACATGCACATGTGTGCAAGCATGCAAATGTAGAAATAATGTGTATTAAAGTAAAGATAATAAGAAATACCTCCTTAGTACTTCTTTCCTCCATATTTTTTATACATTGTTCTGTATTGTCATTACAATGTTTCCCTCACTTATTCTAATGGAAAATATGGCACTGCTTTTGAAGTTACTATCAAAACAGTACAAACGGAGCTGGTGTCTACTTAGCTTTCTTCTGGATGACTTACTTGTTGTCAAAAGGTTATTTTTCTAGTTCTCTTTTCCAAACCTCTCCCCCACCAGACAAGAGATGAAGTGTAGAAAAGTGATGTTTTGTTAAACTTCAATTGCAGTCTGAAAGTGTTTTTTTGTTCTTTTACTCAGGTCAAAGTCTGACTTTGTCCAAACATTGATTTCTTCTCATGCTGGATACCTGATAATACAACAGTTAGCACATTTTAAAAGATCAATAACTAATAGTAGAAACCCCCAACTCAGTTTGTTTTGTATATAAAAACTTATCTATGAATCTTATTTGGAGCTCAGATCAGGAGATACCATTGAAACCAGTTCAAAATAAACTGTTCTCTAATGTAAAAAGTTTTTAGACATATCCTTGCTGTACTTCTGAAAATGAAAACAAAGGTGGTATTCTGTCAAATTAGAATTCTTCTTCGTATCCTTAAAATATGAGCAGTGGGGGATAGAGGTGTTCAAAATCATATCTGCTTGGGACATTAGCTGGCTATAATAACTTGAGCATTTAAAAAAATTCCAAAGCATTTTGCAGAAAATTTTGACAGATCTGGAAAAAACATTTCAGAGATGGTTGAAATATTTTTCTTGGTGGTAAACTTTGGCTCTTAGGGAGGAACTTTGAAAGTGACTCCTTTAATGGGAAAGGTTTTGAGAAATTTAGAAAAACCTGGTTTTAGAAATTATAGCACAAATCCAATGTTAATTCTAACCAGAGCAGACTCATTGAATCACCAGAAATTGAAGTATTGATTTACTAAATTCTCACCAATTCATTGTCCTTAGTACTAGGAATTCTTTAATGTCATCTCAAAGACATTTAGTGATAAAATTCCAGGTGCCCATAAATGATAATAGAATACATTAGGCTATTCATATCTTCTAGGATTTGGTTCCAGAACCAACACATCCTGTGGATTCCAAAATACATGGTTACTCATGGTGTAGTAAAAAAAGGTGTTCCCTATGTAAAATGGCAAAATCAAGGATTCTTTTTTGGAATTCTTTCTCTCTCCATGGATTTTGTATCCATGGATTCAATTAATCATCTCTTGAATAGCTGACGCAGCTATGAATCTGAGTGTTTTTTCTTGTGCCTTTCTTTAAACAGTCCAGTAACATAGTTCTTTTGGCCAAATAAGAATCAATGCTGGAATAAAGAGGCCTACACAATCAATTCTCCTTGTAAAGCTATATTTAGAAGTTGTATCCTTTTCTCTTACAGACATATCATCCAAACGACTAAGGGCACCTATATTAAACATATGTTCCACCTTTCCTTGCTTACTCAAAATTAATATGGGAAACCCGACTCAGATTTTCTTGTTTTTTAAAAGATCACAGCGTTTCTAATAGAGGTTTAGCTCTGTGTATATTAAAGTCTTAAAAAAGGAATTCTATAATAGGCTTGATCACAGAGAAGTCCAATTTTAAGATACTGATCAAAATATATCACTTAATAATTTATTTATAAATTATGTGGATTTGGGAAGATGTAGGCATTTTGGGGTTGTGTTTATTTAGAAATCCTGGTGAAACTTGATGGATCTTCTTCCAAGTAAGTATGAATGGGGTTACAGCTTGAAATATTTAAGTCAGTACTTCAGATTGTATCAGAAGTCAAAACTAGCATTCATTCCATATTCTGCTTTGTGAGTGTACACTCGTAAAAAAAATCCAGAAATGTTGAAACCATGAAGAATACAGCACCAGGAGCTATTATCTGATACTGAAGATTGTCGTATTCCTGTTGCATAATCTTTAAAAATAATTTTGCAGAGTTAATATATGAGTACTTTATCTTAAACAATTTATGTAATTGTTTGTTACTTATATTGGTTTTAACTGTCATACTTTTTTTGTTTTGGGCTTGGCCCCATATTAGCCGCCCCGAGTCCCTTCAGGGAGATGGTGGCGGGATAGAAAAATAAAGTATTATTATTATTATTCATCCTAGAAACAAAAATATCCATCTTTTTTCTCTCAAGAAAAACATCTTAAGAGAAAACAAGAAAAAACTTTTTTCCTTCAATTATTTTCCTGGCCATCACATATTTTGAACGGTTTTGAACAGTGATTTTGAATGGTTAAGAGAAGTCTTGAATAGAGCTCATCACAAGAAGAAAATGAAAGTGTTGTTACTTCCTCAATTAATAAAAGTTTGGGCATAGCAATTTTTGGGGCATAATGAACAATTAATCCTAAATAAAGAATTTTAGGACCAAATGAACAAATTAGTCTTAAATGAAGAAATAATCCTTGCAATCCTGCACAGTGATGGTATAAATTACTCCATGCAATACCCAAGTCACCAGTGCTCACCACTGCCTAGGCATCAGTAATGCCTTGTTTAGACTAGAGACTAGAGAAAGGTCTAAAAAAATCAATCACTGTTTTTTCACTGACCTCTGCGCAGAACTTCTCAGTGAAGGCCACAAACAGTCATTAAGGCTATGAGGCTCCTGCCTGCACTAGTTTGTTGAATGAATAGGAGCAGGCTGTGTGCTAGAGTTAGAGTAGTGCATGGATTTGTGATCTGGAATTAATCACCTGTTGGGAAGATTTCACTAGCTACTTGGACTTGTTTGAATATAGCAATATTTCATTTTTAAGTTATCACATTGCAATTGAAAATGTATACAGTATTTCCTCACTACTTCGCGGTTCACTTTTCGCAGATTTGCTGTTTTGCGGTTTTTCAGTAAACTCTAAAATAATATTATAAATCCTAAAAAATTACAATTTACAGCCTAAGGAAGGGAGGAAGGAGAAGCCAAAGGGAGAGAAAAGGCGCCCAAGTGGCAACAGGAGGAGAATGAGGCAATTTATCAACACATGATTGGTTGATAAAGACTTAAAATAGTACATAACTACTAAAATAATGTATAAATATTAAAATAAATATAGTGTCCCTACTTCGCAGATTTTCACTTATTGCGGATCGTCCTGGAACGTAACCCCTGTGATAAGTGAGGGAACACTGTAATACCATTTTAGAAAAGGAATTAGAACATTTTGTATTGCACACTTAGGAAATTAAGTATTGTACCACATGTAGGCCTGTGAAATTGTTCACTGTGGTATTTGTCTTTAACATGGCTGAACTGAGAGCTCATCTGAGGCCATGCCTGAATTTCATTTTCCAAGACAGTTAATTGAACTATAATAATAGGAGTTTTACTGTTGTCAACACATCTTCATAATTTCATCTTCTTAAATCCATCCGTGTTTTATATTTAATAAATCCAATAACTTTTGACAAATGGAAAAAATATTTTAAAATGAAAGCATTATACTTTGAGTTGGTATTTTACAGAAATATGTAAATTGCAATCCAGGTTAATGCAGAGTAACCCGTAAATCAAGTACAATAGGCTATAACAAGTCTGAAAGGCACAAGGGGACAATTGCCAAGGTAAACTTAGTTATTTGCCTAATCTCTCTCTAATTTTGCATCTTTGTTCATATATAACTGTACCAATAGCTTTTTGAGTTCTGTAGAAGTGGGTTACTTGGGAATGTTATTGGATAGATTCAAATTCTTTGTCACAATTGAGCTATCCCAGTTTTTGCTTATGAAGGCTTAGTTATGGGGGAGTTCTGCAGTTCTTCCCTATGCATTTTGGCACATTATGGGAGGCTTTGCATTTCCTCGGAGTATCTATTTATTTGTGTGACTGTGGCCCTTCTAGGTCTCCTGTGGTGGTCGTATTATGTGCTCCTAAACCCTGACGGTCATTTGCCGTATCAATGAAGCATACTGGAGAGAGGTGTAGGCTGAAATAATTTTACAGTCAGTTTTTGAAATGGAAATATTTTTAACATCTTTTCCCACCATTTTTAAAGTGAACAGTGAAAACATCAGTATGTTTATTTAATTACTCAAATGTTCATGGGGGCATGAGTTTATATTATGTTTGTAGGTGGATTTTTTGATGAGGGAAGCTTTCCTTTTACTTCAAAGGACAGTCTTTCTCTTTGGTGTGTGGGAGTGTATGAAGCCATCATTTCTGAACTCTATTTGTCAGTGTTAATACCTTAACTGAGCAGATGTGAGCTAAAGAATCCATGATTGTCTTACATTACCTTTCACCGTTTTCACCCTTTGTGTTGTATGATCCTGATAAAAAGATTTAAGTGATTTGAGAAGCTACACACAGTGATAAGTTAGAAGGCACAGAAAAGGCCGTTTATATTGAGACCTTAGAATAATAAAATCATGTAATAATAAGAGTTGGTAGAAACCACATGGGCCATCTAGTCCAACCCCTGCCATGCAGTAAAGCACAATCAAAGCAGTCTCGAGAGATGGCCATCCAGCCTCTGTTTAAAGGCTTTTAAGGAAGGAGCTTTCAGTATTTGAATGGCATGCGCCTTTTGTAATTTTCTGGTATTTTGAAAAGCAAATGACAAAACAAAATAGGTCCGTGAATATCCATAGGTGTCTACAGACCCTTAAAGGATATCCTTTAACACACAAAAGAGCATAGATAATGAAACCTTGAAAGTTTTGATACGGAATTTTGGATACCTCACAAAAGGGTGCAACACATTAGAGGTATACAATATACAGACTTCTCCTTTTCAGCGGATAGACTTTAATCAGAATTATTTTCTATGTTATATTTTACATCATAACTCAGCAGTACAGGGTGGGCAACTTTGGTGGGCCTGAAAGCCATAGTTTTCTGTACATCAGGCATGGGCAAACCAGCTGTTAGGAATTGTGAGAATCAAAGTTCAAAATGCCTGAAGGGCCAAAGTTTGCCTATGCCTGCTTTACACCATCATTGTGTAATGCTGTCACCATTCCCCTTTCTTTTGTGTGCAGTCATACCGAAATAATTTCTTCCTGTAGAGAGCAACTAAAAACTTCTAGAATTGCTCATTGCAGTCATGTCCAAAATTGCAGTTGGCATCTTCCTACTTAGTTCTTTTCTGGCAGTTGTGTGAGAAGCAGCTTCATAGTATAATTTGCAGCAGCACACATGCAGCCTCCTTTAACAGGCTTTGCTGTTTTCTTTACGTTTTAGTCAGAATATGGACTTTGTATCTCTGCAGTAAGAAGAGAAAGCTTGTATTACAGTTTTGACCACTTGCTTTTGAACCCATGTATATATGTATTCAGATGTTTTTTCACACCGTCTTACTCAGATTTTTGAATTTTAGTATGGTAGGCTTTACCATTATGATCTAAATTTAAATACCCCCCTACAATCAAGGACACAGGGAATGGAATACAAAAGACTGTTGCATCATGCTAGCTTGGTTCCTCAACTTATTGAAAGCAGGAGTCAGGTAAGTTCATGAATCGTGATGACATCAGCTGCTGTCTGTCAGGAATGTAGCCATGCAAGGTCCTCCCAAGTCCAGCACTACAATAGATTTCCTGTTTTCCAATACATATGTTATCCAAACAAATAAATACATAAATTAATTGTGTTAACAATTGAAATCACATCTAGTTAGAACTGACTAGAGCATTTTACAGGACCTAGAAGCGTAATGCAAAATCTCAGGTTATTCCTTGTCACTGCAGAACTCATGGCTATATAACGACAGGAAAGCAGTTTTCTCTGTAGCGCTCTGTATACATTCAGCTATTAAGCAAGAACATTTTCCTGTTGATATATAAGACACATCTACGAGATGACCGCTTACTGTGAAGGGCACCTGAATCAACTTCATGGTGGCAAGGATCTGATCTGGAGTAATGTGGGGCAAGGCCACCTTGACTTGGCTTTGACATGTGTCAAACAGTTGAAGGTACAGTAGAGTCCCAGTTATCCGAGATAAAGGGGCGGGCCCAATCTCGGATAACCGGAACTGCTCGGATTGCCAGGAGGCCCTATTATCCCTCCTGGCAATCCGGTGTAGGGAGCGCTACTGGCTATCAACACTCACAGGCACTTCCCAAGGGGCGAGGGCTCGCCAAGCGAGGTCTCCCCAGATCTCCTTCGGCCAGGCCCTTGCTGGAGGAAAGAGTTTCCTCCAGCAAGGGCCTGGCCGAGGAAAACCTGTTTCCTCGTTTCTCTGAGGGACAGGCCCGTCCTGGAGCAGGGGCCTGTCCCTCCGAGAAATGCTGAGCACGCCCCGGATCTCCCTTGGCCAGGCTCTTGCTAGAGGAAAGTTTCCTCCAGCAATGGCCTGGCCGAGGGAGATCTGGGGAGATGTCCCTAGGCGAGCCCTCGCCCCTTGGGAAGCACCCCACAAGCGCTGCTGCAGCAGTGATCCAGGGGCACTTCTGGGGAGCTTCCTCCTCCCTCTCCTCAAGCTCCCTTCACTCGAGAGAAGGAGAGGGAGGGGGAGGGGTGCCCCCGGCAGCCCCTCGGATAATACGACTCTTAGTGAACTGGAACTCAGTTAATTAGGACTCTACTGTAGCTCCGAATTCTGCCCAGTGTTGGCACAACCTGTGACTTTGACCCATGTAAACAGTTGGGCTGGTTTTGAAACAGAATCAGCTGCGAATGCTTACACAGCCTTCCTAGGCGTGGGCAGCCTGGGGAAATGAGATGAATGAATGAATAAATAAATAAATAAACTTTATTTTTAACTCGCCCTCTCTCCCCAAGGGGACTCAGGAAGGCAGAGATGGTGAGATGGCCCTTACCATCATCTCCTATTCTTGTTGCAGTAGTTTGATTATTAGTAATAATAATTCATTTTTATCCCCCATTTCTCCTGTGGCTGGGATTCAAAGTGGCATACAATTGTTAAAAAACAGAAATTACATAAAATACACATTCAACTAGACGTCACAAGTTTCTGGGTACAACATGAGTCCTGTGTTTACTTGTCACCTGCAGTGGTGCTGACCGAGTTGATTGGAGAGGAGGGCCTATTTCCCCTTCCCTCATTGCCCAGGCTGACATCACTGTAGGCTTTGCTCTTGCAGACCATATTGACAAGGGGAATGTGAGAAGAACGGAATGGCTGGTCATTTGGCAATGCCAAACAGATTTGAGACCCCCCTGTTGTATGCCATGCCAGGATAAGGAGTCAGTGCAGATCTACCTGAAGTGTCTGGTACTTTCTGGAATGAGCTGATTTTTTGATACATCAACATCTTTATGTGATAAAAAATAAAATGTCTAAGGTTAGAGTTTTAAAAATGGTGGATCAGTTAAATTTACATAAAATTGTATATCAGAAAGGGCAATACTTTGAAGCAAACATATTTGATGATGCATATATAAATTGTCATCAGTTCCTCATGTACATACATTAAAATGAGACACTGAAAATACTTTAGTTGTAGAATGATAAATACATGTTCTGTTCTGATCTAAATTATTTATTTATTTACAGTATTTATATTCTGCCCTTCTCACCCCGAAGGGGACTCAGGGTGGATCACAATGTGCACATATAATGGCAAACATTCAATGCCATTTAAACATAGAGACAGAGACGCAGAGGCAATTTAACATTCTCCAGATTCCAGCTTCCTGAGGGAATGCTCAATTCCAGCCACAGGGGGAGCAGCTGCTTCATCATCCACTGTGGCACCTTGATGGATACTTCCTCATTCCAAACGGGAGCTGGACGAGTTTTATGGCATCGTAAATTAGTTAAATTTGCCTCTCCGCAGAGCGGTACCTAAATTCCTACTTGATGAATGCAACTATCTTTTGGTTGCTTAGGTCAACAATGAGCAGGGGCTATTTTTTATTTTAATTGTGGGGTGCTCACTCCGGCAAGGGCTGGCCTCGAACTCACAACCTCTTGGTCAGAGTGATTTATTGCAGCTGGCTACTTAACCAGCTGCGCCACAGCCCGGCCCCAAATCCAATCTCTTTTCCAACTGGAATAGGTTCTTCTTCCACAAAAGGAAATGGTTTACGGTAATTTAATTTTAAATAAATATGAAAGTGTAGACACTTAAAATAATGAATTCAGTAGGGAAAAATGAGATTGCATTATCAGTGGGTTGGCTCAATATTAAAAGCCATAAACCCGAGTTGGCAGGAGATGAGCAGACTTGTAATAAAAAGGTTTCTTCAGGGGGTCTCATTTGTAGAGTTGTCATAAGTTGATGTGATGGCTTATGACATCAGCATTATCATGTCTGAATTACGATTCTTAAAAACTGAAATTTATCCAGCCTGTGTTTAGTTTAAATATTCTCACTTCCCCAATCCACTATATTTATGGACACTGGTCTTGCTGTGGTTTCAGTGATGAAAGGACAGTGCTGACTTCACATGTTGTTTTGTAACAATATGACTTTCTTATGAGTGTGATATGAAAAAAGTGAGTGTGAAGCCTGATGCTATGGTGCTATTCCCCCTCCCCCACCTGCCAGATTTAGAAGATGTGGTGCTTTATTCCAAAGTTGTGGAAGGTCCTGATTATTCAGTGGCAAGAAATAGTGTGCATGTCTTTCAAGGTCTAGCTGTGACGCTTAAAATATGAGGTATAGTCCTGGACTTGCTTCAGAGTAAGCTGTTTCTCTGATTTCTGGCTAGCTGTGTTTCAGAGGAAGAATTGGCTTGACGTTTTGAGGTTTTCATTCTTTAACTGTACACATTCAGAAGCAGTTGTCTCCTTGGTTTTGATATCTTGTTTTGTCTGACAAAACCCCAGGTCTATAGATTCAAAAACATATGCCATGCGCAATGCCTTCTAGTCCTGACATGGGAATAGAGAGAGGTCTGAAAATAGCTTTGAAATCATAGTCAGCTGCTATGGATATTAGGTTGTTCATATTGAATAGTTCGACTCACAAAAGGAGAAGACCCTCCCTCCCCAAACCTTAGATGTGATGAAGAGGTTTAGTGGAACTTTAGGAACAGTATGGTTGTTGGGAGTAATGGAAAATAAATTAGGAGAGATAGCCTCCCTGCCTCTTCCACAAGTAGCAATTCTGTTAGCTTGCTGGTCATTTCACAAACAGAAGACCTTTCTGTTCTTGGAACACACTGATTTTGGATAGTAACGTACCACAGTCCAGTTGGTCAGCATAATATGTTTAAAACTATAGCTAACAGAAATAGGTTGCTCTGTTCTGTTTTTTTTGTTTGTTTTTGTTTTTGCTTTGCTAGAGCAAAGTATGTAAGGCGATGCCTTTTTGTTTTTACTGAGTCAGTAACTGGGGGGAAAAACTGTTATATAAAGTTGATCAGTTTCATCACCAAGAGTCACAATGTAAACACTGTGGGAGTTGAAAGGCTGTTGGTTATAGTTTATGTGTCACCAGTACATAAATTGGAGAAGTTAGCTTTGATGAATTATGCAATTTTTTTAAAATCTGGAGGTATTGTAGGTTAGTAGATTTTGAGTAGAAATAGAGGATAGTATCTTATATTTAAAACTGAATTACTAGTGCGATGCAGCTGTTTGCTTTGAAAACTCAGAAAATTAGCAAATTGTGCTTTTTTGTTTCTAGTTCAATTCTGATTCTAGTTCAGCTGATTGTATTTTAATAACTGTGCTATTGAGATGTTTGGAAAACATTTATTGAAGTACTTGAGTGATAAATTCTGAAATACTAGAACAAACAAGGTGAAGAGGGAAATAATTATTTCCAACAATCAAAATGGGAATGCCATATTCAGATACAGTAGAGTCTCACTTATCCAACACTGACTTATTCAACATTCTGGATTATCCAACACATTTTTGTAGTCAATGTTTTCAAAACATTGTGATATTTTGGTGCTAAATTCGTAAATACTGTAATTACTACATAGCATTACTGCGTATTAAACTACTTTTTCTGTCAAATCTATATATATAAAAGGGTAATGAAATTTCGGCCTAGGACAAAACAACAAAAAACTACACATCCCAGAAACACTAAACTTTGCAGCACAACCCCTCATCCATGCCTCTACGTTCATACAACAAAAAGAAAAGAAAAATAAAGTCCTAATTTGAGGGAGAGGAATAATTGTTTTTATCCAATTGCTGCCAGTTAGAAGGCTAAGCTCCACCTACTTGGTCTCCTAGCAACCCACTCAGTCCAGGGGACAGGCAGAGTTAGGCCTCACTTAGGCCTCTTCCACACTGCCTATAAAATACAGATTATCAGATTAGAACTGGATTATATGGCAGTGTAGACTCAAGGCCCTTCCACACAGCTATATAACCCATTTATAATCTTATATTATCTGCTTTGCACTGGATTATCTTGACTTCACACTACCATATAATCCACTTCAGTGTGCATTTTATACAGCTGTGAAGAAGGGGCCTCATATAATCCAGTTCTAAGCAGATAATATAAGATTATAAATATACAGTAGAGTCTCACTTATCCAACATAAACAGGCCAGCAGAAGGTTGGATAAGTGAATATGTTGGATAATAAGAAGGGATTCAACTACCACCAATTCCTCAATACTTTATTTCCTATACCACCATACTTTGCCACAGCAACGCGTGGCCGGGCATAGCTAGTTTGTTGTATAAAATGATGTTTTGGTGCTTAATTTGTAAAATCATAACCTAATTTGATGTTTAATAGGCTTTTCCTTAATCCCTTCTTATTCTCCAACATATTCACTTATCCAACGTTCTGCCGGCCCGTTTATGTTGGATAAGTGAGACTCTACTGTATTAGGTTATTTTCACTGTATATGAGAATTAAATATATCATTATATTTATGTATACAGTGTATTCTCATGCCTCATATTTTCCTCATTCATCCCTCTCTCTTCTCATTAGATTTCCTTCCATGTAAACCTGAGGTGAACAATCTCTAAGTTATGGGTCTTTACAGATTGCCAAAAATAGCCCAAAATGAAACAAAATCTATTTCTGGTTTTGAAAAACTATGTCCTGTGTGCTCTTTGAAGGGATAATAGTTGTTCCTGAAGGCCTCTAAGAAAGAAAATTTGCACTTTAAAAAGGGGGCGGGGTCAAGGGGGTCATGGAGACATCAAAAACAGCCTTGGCAGCTGTATGTCATC
Source organism: Anolis carolinensis (assembly GCF_035594765.1). Lineage (NCBI taxonomy): Eukaryota > Metazoa > Chordata > Lepidosauria > Squamata > Anolidae > Anolis > Anolis carolinensis. The sequence goes on along the minus strand of NC_085841.1, from coordinate 37,841,933 downwards.
ATATTAGTATACATTAACCTCTAAATACATTTGGAAACTGGAATTTGTGTTTACCTGCTACTGGATAATGTGTCATATAGCTATAATGTTGTGTTGTTAATGTCACATTACTGCCCCTTGACTTTCAACAACCATTGCTGAATATTTTCTTTTTCTCCCTTATCTTACATTTGCAAACATGTTAGTATTTGGCCATAGCTATTAAGAACAGATATAATATACTAAATGTTTCAAGATCAATTCACCAGTCATCACCCATGTTGTTTTCCATGAACGTTGCTTGCTGCTAAGTGATTTCTAAATGTGAGAGCTAATAGACTTTGCGTTTCTTGGAAACCAGATGGGAAAGTGTATATTTAAAGTTAAGCATGTACCTGTATCATGTTTTGTGAAGTTCCAGTGTCTACTTTTATCGACCATACTGGATGACCTAGCTGTGTTCTGTGTAAACGTTGTTAATTTTTGTACTGATTATGCTAGGCTGTGTATTACCACTATCCCTAAAACATTTCTCTGAAGTGGTATATTTAATTGATAGATTCCTGTTCCTAATATAGTGATTGATTTTAGCACTTTAAGAACATAATGCTCCACAGATGATCTTTCAAGCATGTTTTTAAAGGGATATTTTATTATTATTATCTGCGCTATTATAAATTTGTTTTGAGTTGATTTTATTATATTTTAAGCTGCTTTGTGGAAGCTATTTGCCTTAAGCAGGGATATTGGGATATTTATTTATTTAAAGTTTTGTCTGGAGTTGTAAAAAATAATTTGCATTGTAACAATTCAATTTTTTTGTAATTATAAACAAAATACAATAAAATGAATTTATAAAATAATTTATAATTTGTAAAATTCATGCATATGTCATTAATATTACCAAGGATAACTGACAAGTTAGAAATTAGGAAAATCAAACAAGGCCAACAGGTTGGTCTTCAGTTAATATGATGAAATAAGCTATATTGTGAATCTACAAAATCTGAGACGATATTCAGTAGAGAAGGTATCTTCAACACTACAGCCAAGCATACTTTATTAATCTGTAGCATGATAAGTAAATGTCTCAATATGCTTGAGACCTGACGAAGTGGGCAAGCCATGACTTTCTGTACTAAAAATGCCTTTGAATAAAGACTGAAAAGGTGATTTCGAGGTTGTCATGACATATAGAAACTTGCATTTATATGGCTTCTAATGAGCATTGTGAATCAGCATTTTAGAACAGGAAAAGAAGTGTTCTCGGCATTCCTGTGTGTTATGAAAGCATACATATATCTATTTCAAAGAGGGCAAAGTTGAATGGTGTATACTCTCTTGTTTAGGCTCAAATGTTTTCTGAAATTTCAGTCAACCTTTTCTCCCCACCTGACCTGTTGCTTTCTGTCATGTTAGAGGATGAAATTCTTGCTGCTGCAGCAAAAGTATCTAGAGTATCTGGAGGATGGTAAGGTTCTAGAGGCCCTTCAGGTTCTGCGTTGTGAATTGACACCTTTGAAGTACAACACAGAGCGCATTCACATCCTCAGTGGGTAAGTGCTTTACATTGCAATCCTATACAGACATATTTAAAATTAAACTCAGAAACTTAATTTTGAACAGATAGGCCAGTAATTACACCTCTGGTCTGAGACCACTTGCAATTTCGTAGTCATAGTGTGGATCTCCAGATGTTGTTGACTTGCCTCTTCCAGCATTCATCACCAGTAGCTATGTTGGCTAGAACTGTTGGGAGTCACATCCAGTAATCTATGGAGGGCTACATTTCACTCTAGTGTTAGGGATCTGCTAAAAGACTTGATGCTGTCCTAACTACACTTTTTTAGTGACAGTCCCTATATAGCCAGAACAGTATAATCCCTAAATGATAGTGATCGTAAGAAGAAGCCTTTAGTGAACTGATTAAAAAACACGCCCAGAAAGGTGCTTGAGAGGAGGAGATCCTGGAGCAAGGATGAGATGGAGCTGAGAGGAAAGAATGGAATATCCTGGATGATAGGATGGTTGACTGCGACAACAGAGGCACTTCAGTTTAGAGATTTCTGTTGCTAGGTCTCCCTTGTCATTTGAAAAATGAAAATGAATGAGGTAAAAACTCTTGATTGTAGAAGCATGAGACACGCCTGAATCATTGGAGTACTCAATTTTTAATGTGTGGGAGTAATTTATTTTGTTTAATTGAACTTGCCATTTTATTTAAATAATGGTTATTTTGCTAATAAATCATTAATATTCTGAAACTATTGGGTACTGAAAGTTGTCAGTTAAATTCAAAAGAAAAGCTATGGTGCTATAGAATCTGGTGATCAGAATTACACTTTGTACCATGTGAATTTAATTTGCCAATTAATCTATACAGAATGTCAGATCCTTTTTAAAACCCTTGTAATGCCATGTTCCTGAATTGTTATGGTTTACTTTTTGAACTCCACATGGTTTACATTACTCATCAGCATCTTCAGGTAGTTAATTGGACATGGATGTTCCTGAAAAACAATTGCATGGGATTTTTATTAAACAGAATAAACAGGTGTTAACTGCCATAAAGACTTTAATATTCAGAATTCTATGCTAATAATTTCTCTCCTAAGCTCTTTCTTTTGCTAAAAAAGAATGTGTGAAAGATGTTTGTTTCAAATGTTGTTGGAAGGCTGGAGTTCTTGAGTGTTTAATGCATGTGTTTCTTTACAATGTGCACAGATATCTGATGTGTAGTCATGCAGAAGACCTGCGTGCAAAAGCAGAATGGGAAGGGAAAGGAACAACTTCCAGATCTAAACTTTTGGACAAGCTCCAAAGTAAGAAAAACCTTAGTTTTCCAGAGGATATACAATGTGCTCTCCATAGGTAAAGGTTTCCCCTGACGTTAAGTCCAGTCATGTCTGACTCTGGAGGTTGGTGCTCATCTCCATTTCTAAGCCCAAGAGCTGGTGTTGTCCGTAGACACCTCCAAGGTCATGTGGCCGGCATGACTGCATGGAGCGCCGTTACGTTCCCGCCGGAGCGGTACCTATTGATCTACTCACATTGGCATGTTTTCGAACTGCTAGGTTGGCAGAAGCTGGAGCTAACAGCGGATGCTCACTCTGCTCCTGAGATTTGAACCTAGGACCTTTTGGTCTGCAAGTTCAGCAGCTCAGTGCTTTTAACACACTTCCCCACCAGGGCTCCTCTGCTGTCCATACATCTCTCATATTTTGGCTTGAAGGACAAATCTTAAAAAATATAAGCATTGTTAGTAGTCAGAATGGCAGCATAGTCTTGGATAATTGTGATTTAAGTGCCTCACAAAGACAGGGCAAAATTTACTGTGTAATATCCAATTAATCCATTGAACCAGTGAAATGATTTTGTTGAACAAAAAGAGAGAACAAATGTTCTTCCCTACTGCAGCTCCTTCTCTCGGGGCTGTGGGAGTGGTAGAGTACCTTTGGAGAAGGTTGCAGGGTCACAGAGACTAAAGCAGTGGTTCTCAACCTGTGGGTCCCCAGATGTTTTAGCCTACAACTCCCTGAAATCCCAGTTTACCAGCTGGGAGTTGAAGGCAAAAATATCTGGGGACCCACAGGAGGAGAACCACTGGCCTAAAGCATGGAAGAACAGAAATCTCCAGGTGGGATTCCAGTTGCACAACACTGAGTTTCAAATACTGTTGTTAGCTGCACATTGCCACACTATCGTTCACACCTAACAAAGTGACCTGAGACCATCTTTGCTGATTAAAAGCCTTGGTCATAGTGTTGTAAAATGAAATATTTCTAAGTGTACTGTCCTTTTTTTGCATAGTAGTCAAAGAGAAATTAGGGATGTTTTTATGTGATTGATAATTTGTTGGCTCATATTGGAGGTGATCAAGTCCAATATAAAATCATTTGATTTCCAAAACTCTGTTACTTCATTAAACTGACCAAAGATTAGTCTTAAATAACTGTACTGAAAAACCTTTTTAATTTATTGAAGCTTACCTACCACCATCAGTGATGCTCCCTCCAAGGCGTCTGCAGAATCTACTTCGCCAGGCTGTAGAGCTACAACGGGACCGGTGCCTCTATCACAATACCAAACTAGATAATAATCTAGATTCTGTATCACTTCTCATAGACCATGTTTGCAGTAGGTAAGAGAACTTCATAATTTGAAAGAACAATAACAGTAATTACAAATGCGATAACATTCCCTTAAACAGTTACTATTTGTGTAGCGTTTTTTGAATTTGAGTAAATAGCAATTGGGAAAATCTATTTTCTCTGCTGATTGTATTTTAATAACTGTGCTATTGAGATGTTTGGAAAACATTTATTGAAGTACTTGAGTGATAAATTTAAAAATACTAGAACAAACAAGGTGAAGAGGGAAATAAGGTATTTATACAGTGGTTCATTCAAGCAAAATGCAAGCCACATATTGTCTCATAGATTCTCCACTTGCAGAAGCTATCGGTAACATTTTGGGAGAGAGGGGTGATATAAATTGTGAATTATTTATTACTAGCATTTTTAATTCTACTCATCCTAAAATTTTCTTTAGTGGCTTCCATATGGTTAATAAGAGATACCAAAAGAAAAAACCCTACTAGAATCCAGAGAGGCATAATTTCCTATGCCAAAAAAAGATTGAAAACATTAGAATATAGAAATGAGGAGCTTGATTGAGAATTCCTCCATTTCTTTTTTGTTGACTTGCCTCATGTGAATGGGACCATCATAGATATCTGTGCTGGTTCGAGTAGAATAATTATGATTTTATCATATTTCTGTGCTTGCATTTTTAGGAAACAGTTCCCATGTTATACACAACAGATACTTACAGAGCACTGCAATGAAGTGTGGTTCTGTAAATTTTCCAATGACGGCACTAAACTAGCAACAGGTTCCAAGGATACAACTGTTATTATATGGCAGGTTGATCCAGTAAGTGTGATTTATATATCTCTCTTTCACTTTAGGCACATCAGTCCTTAAGCTCTAAGCCCTATTTTTTATTTTACTCATGTTTTCATACATCCCATGGTGTATATCTCCTTGCATCCATTCAGACTTTGTTCTTTTATTCATTTGTTCAATCAATACTCTGACAATGTAAGGGATAATACTATTTTTAAAATCATGTTGGTTATATTTGGGGATAATCTTTGTTAGACATTTTGTAATTTTAAGTTGGGGATTGGGATAATGGGGAAGGGATTTCTCCTACATGAAAGAAGTTGCTCTTCATCTGTGGTATGGCTTTCTTTCATTATACTTTTCAGTGTTTTGTTGAATCATAGAATCATAGAATCGTAAAGTTGGAAGAGACCTCACGGGCCATCCAGTCCAACCCCCTGCAAGAAGTAGGAAAATATCATTCAAAGCACCCCTGACAGATGGCCATCCAGCCTCTGCTTAAAAGCCTCCAAAGAAGGAGCCTCCACCACAGTCTGGGGCAGAGAGTTCCACTGCCGAACAGCTCTCACAGTCAGGAATTTCTTTCTGATGTTCAGGTGGAATCTCCTTTCCTGTAGTTTGAAGCCATTGTTCCACATCCTAGTCTCCAGGGCAGCAGAAAACAAGCTTGCTCCCTCCTCCCTATGACTTCCCCTCACATATTTGTACATGGCTATCATGTTTCCTCTCAGCCTTCCCTTCTGCAGGCTAAACATACCCAGCTCTTTAAGCCGCTCCTCAAAGGGTTTGTTCTCCAGACCCTTGATCATTTTAATCGTCCTCCTCTGGACGCTTTCCAGCTTGTCAACATCTCCCTTCAATTGTGGTGCCCAGAATTGGACACAGTATTCCAGGTGTGGCCTGACCAAGGCAGAATAGAGGGGTAGCATGACTTCCCTGGATCTAGATGCTATACCCCTATTTATGCAGGCCAGAATCCCATTGGCTTTTTTCGCTGCCACATCACATTGTAGGCTCATGTTTAACTTGTTGTCCACAAGGACTCCAAGATCTTTTTCACAAGTACTACTGTCGAGCCAGGCATCGTCCCCCATTCTGTATCTTTGCATTTCATTTTTTTCTGCCGAAGTGAAGTATCTTGCATTTGTCCCTGCTGAACTTCATTTTGTTAGTTTCGGCCCATCTCTCTAATCTGTTAAGATCGTTTTGGATTCTGCTCCTGTCTTCTGGAGTGTTAGCTATCCCTCCCAGTTTGGTGTCGTCTGCAAACTTGATGATCATGCCTTCTAATCCTTCGTCTAAATCATTAATAAAGATGTTGAACAGAACCGGGCCCAGGACGGAACCCTGCAGCACTCCACTCGTGACTTCTTTCCAAGATAAAGAAGATGCATTTGTGAGCACCCTTTGGGTTCGTTTGCTTAACCAATTACAGATCCACCTAACCGTAGTTTTGCCTAGCCCACATTTGACTGACTTGTTTGCCAGAAGGTCATGGGAGACTTTGTCGAAGGCCTTACTGAAATCCAGGTACGCTACATCCACGACATTCCCTGTATCTACCCAGCTTGTAACTTTATCAAAAAAAGAGATCAGATTAGTCTGGCATGATTTGTTTTCTATCATTATATTTATGATAAAAAATAAGTGAGATTATATTCAACTACAGAGATACATAGCTGAAGTCAGACGTGGAAAGGACATTTAGAACAAATTCTGTAAAATGTTGTTAGGGGCTATTTGGCTTACTTGAGAGTAGCTTGTTAATTATTTATAGCTACTTACTTTGTCTGGAAGTGAACTAGGTAATTTTTTATTCTAAACTCTGGATTAAATCATTCACTGATTGAGGTCTCTTTTGTGTGCCTGTTGAACCTCCTGAAATATATCAGCATCACTTTGCCTAGACTTAACATTGTGTAGGATGAGTTCCTCAGTTGGTTAAAAGGTAATCCTCTTAGATAAATTTATAGTAAGATTGTCAAAGTTGTCCAATTCTTAACTGTTTAACTGCAGTACTAATGATATGAGTTTGTCTACCTAAATTCAGATGTCAAATTGAACAAAACTTGGGATAAATAGGAGCCAAACTTTGTGTGAAAGAAATGGTATCTTAGTTCAGTTCTTCAAATATTGAAAACAATTTCCTAGGCTCAGAATGTGCTTTGAAGCATTTTATTCTTTCATTCCAGGTGCTTTGCTTTTGTGCTTTTCTTTGGTTGGTGGACAGTTGAGTTCTAGTAAAGTAGATCTAACCAGCCTTGAAGTCTCTGAATAGATGCCTTCTTATTAGTTTTTATCACAATTCCTCTTTTCTTGACAGTTAATTCTATTTCAGAATAATTGCTATCTTGTAAGCATGATGTAGTGGCTTGAATGTTGGACCGTGACTCTGGAGACCAGGGTTCAATTCCCTGGTTGATCATGGAAACCCACCGGGTAACCTTGGACAAGTGACAGTTCTTCAAACTCAGAAGAATGCAATGGCGAACCAGTTCTGAAGAAATCTTGCTATGAAAAGTTCATAATAGGATCACCTTAGGGTCTCCATACATCAGAAAGAACACAACAACAAATTTTAAATACTGAAGTTTCATTCTTGATTAATGTGCTTTTGTTAATTTTTCCACCTCTTATTCTTTCTGGCATCCTTTAAATATTCATAAGCCAGTTTGCGTCCTCTTCCATAATACTTCTTCTGTATTCCATAACATAATTGGTGCTTTCTATTAATGACTAGCGTTCCTATGTACAGGTAATGATATATTATAAAAACCAAGAGACATTCTTTGAGGTACAAAAAAATTAACAAAATCCCATATGTTTCTGTAAATGTGTGATTTTCAGTATTAAATTTTGTATGGAAAAATTGGAATTGTTATAACAGAATATATGATAGCACGTCTGATTATTCATGCTTCAAATGCAGATTATGAAATAAACGTAATACATCAACCACCAGGATTAACTGCCATAAAGATGACATAGTTATGTTATTGGGCAGTTAAGGTGAGACCATCCATTAAACAGAACTGTATTATATTTTTGGAAATGTTTTCGCTTTCATAAATTTTTTCATCCAGCTCTTAATTTTTACTGGAATATTTATATTACTGCCTTGTTGTAGATAAGTGAAATCTTTCTTCTACCTTTGTAATTATGCTGCTCAAACAGATTGAATTCATTCTTTTGCACTATGGCAAAAGAGTTGGCTGCTTATATTTCCTGGTGCTTATTTTTCATTAAGCTGCTCTTTGCCACAGCCACTTTGAAAATCTACTAGCTCCTTCAGTTTCACAGAAGGTTGTTGGACTTGAATAGCAAGCCAGTTCCAATCTCTTTTTATGGCTTCGAGCTCAGCTCTTTCTTGGTTTTCCCTGATGTAGCCTTTCTCAGTCTACTTGTTTTGTCAGATAGCCATAAAGTGAAATTGTGTCTAATGTCAAGATAAGTAGAACTGAGAGCAAGTAGTTCCCAAATTCTAGTCCTTGACTTGTTTTTGGGAGAGATGACGGGTGGGATTCAGCTTCAAAAGAAATACCTTCAGCTGCATGGAGATGAGACAGATAACCAATTTTTTAATATTTTCTTTTTTGAAGGATACACACCAGCTAAAGCTGCTTAAGACACTGGAAGGCCATGCATATGGTGTTTCCTACATTGCTTGGAGTCCTGATGACAGCTACCTTGTTGCCTGTGGCCCAGATGACTGTTCTGAGCTTTGGCTGTGGAATGTACAAGTAAGAATTACTAGTATTAAAATCCAGTGTAGATCTGCCTTAGTACAGCAGTGTAGTCACAGCAGTCAGAACTGGGAATTTTGATTGGAAGTCTGTGACCCACATGTGGCGCCTAAGTCTATTCCTTAGGCTTCCAGTAGACCTCTACTGCCATTTTGGGAAGAAATATGGAAGTTCCCCGACCCCCGGGATGCCCTTTCTAAGGGTTAGCTATACCATGTTTTTGGACTTCTGGACTATTTTAGGCCTGGGGAAGTTTTACTGAACTAGACTTTTCAGTTTATAACTTTTAAAAGGTCTTCCGTTGCTTTCTCTTGGACTTAAAACAGCATGTTGTATGGAAGAAAGTACATGGAGGATAGAAGCCACATTTGTGTTTGTTTCAAAAATCAGTATCTTTTTTTCACCACCTATATCTCATTTTATTGTTCTGTTACATTTATCGGACTAGGCAGGGTAGATTTTGTCACGACAGAATAAATAAATACATAAATAAATCATATCATAAAACTAGTGCTGGTATGCTGTAGTGGTTTGTGTGGTGGGCTATTGCTCTTAGACCAAGGGTTTAAATCCCTGCTTAGCCATGGACACCAACAGGGCTATCTTGAGCGTCACATTCTTTTATATTGAGAGAAAAGCACACCATCTCTGAACAAATCTATCCAAGAAAACCTCATGATATAGTCACCATAAGTTGAAAATGACTTGAAAGCACACAGCAGCAACAATCATAGTTTTATATACATATTTTAAAATAATCTGTCAGAACAGAACAGTAGTTTGGGTTGTTGTTGATTTTTTTGTTAGACTGCATAGGTACAGGATATAAATTTATGTATAACATTGCTTTAAATGGAGAATCATTTCAAAAATTCTGTTTTCTGTTTGGTTAAAGTTCTTAAAAATTGATTATTTTAAAGCTATGTTTTATACATGATTGATGGAATTTAAACTAAATAAATGTTCTGTATTAATTTTCATCTGCAATAAAACTATCCATGATTTAAACAAAGATGGCAGTGACCAAGTAAAGGTCTTGCATGTGTTGTGAAAATGCTAGCAAATCTCTGTTTTGAGAAATGCATTTGTGTGATTATTAATCCTAGTATGTGAGATACACACTGGTTTTTTCCCCTCAGTTCCAGAATGATGGATCAGAGGGAAGATTAGTCTGAGTGGGGAGGAATATTTTGGAACTGAGTTCAGACAATGCAAAGTTGTTCATTCGTGGGAGGCTTGGTAAATCTGGAAGCTGATGCCTCCTGCAGAGAAAAATAGAAGTATACTTCCCTGTAGCGTAATGTGTATAGTTTAGAATTAGTGCAGGAGATGCAGGCCCAAAAGTACTTTTTACAACTGAAAATGGTCTCCTGTTTAAAGAAACTGCTTGAGATGGGTGACCTTGCCTATTGATATGAACCGTTGTAACCTCTCCTTGCTCACTTTGTAAGAAATGCCAATTAGCCCAAAATACCTAATTACCTAATTAGCTTCATCAATGAGCTAAAGAGAGCAAATCATCTTGGTTTTGAAGAACATCTGGCTTGCTTCTCAGCATAATTTCTTAGTGTACTGACTGTAATCTTAACCTTTGAAGGCCCAAGCAAACTAACGTTTATTTCCCAAATAAATAAAAGTTTCCCAAATCAACTGTTTTTCCTTACTTGTGCCTGGTATTCTAAGGTGTTTGGGACATCCTGTTATGAGTCAGTTCCTTATAGACAGGGAGAATGCTTCAACTTTATTTCATAAAAAGGAAAATCAGCCTGTTTAGCAAGCCTCATGAATACTGATTTATTATTAGTAAATGTTTGATTTATATAACTATTTTATATATCCATACGCTTGGGGTAGCATACAAAATTTTTCAGATAGAAAGTGATTGCAAGGGAAAAAGTTTTAAAAGCCCACTAAGCACCAGTGTTAGAGATTAAATGTCCACTCCTCATTTTCTTCAGTCTACTGTAAACATTGCACATTATTGCTGACAAATTCTTATAAATGTTAAAATATCCACCATGAGAGTATTCAGAGACCTTTTACTCTTGCCAGCTTTTTCATGACACCTATTTTTGCTTAAGGGACCCCAATTGAGGTCATGACCCAAAATTTAAGAAATTTGGCTTTAGAACTCCCAGAAACAGAAATGGAGAACGTATAAATGTTGTTGTACTAGGACTGCAAGATTTTGGTGAACTACAACTCATATCCAGCTTGATCATTATTTAACTCTGACTTGGTTTAATAGGAGTTGAAGTCCAGAACCTGGAAGGTCACATGTTCTCCATATCTTCCCATCAGGCAATATCCATGTTCACTCTTTGGAAAGCAGTTAAGATAGTTATTACATTGGAAAGCAATACGTCTTTGTTCTTTTTTTTAACTGACTGAGATATCATTTACTGATCACTGGCCAACACATATTTTGGTGCCTCAAATATGTTAGGCCTGTTTCTGGGTATATTTGACCTTCTGTTTCCGAAAATGACACCTGTTTTCACTATCAGCTCTAGTTTTTGAGATACAATACATATGGCATCTACCAGTTTCCATCTACCCACCCATAGAATACCATGATAGCCATATCTAAGAAACTAGAGCTGAAGCAGCCTATCCAATGCAATTTTCTTTATCGGCTCCCCAAATAACCATAGGAACAGGCCCTAAAAACCAAGACACCAAGGAAAACAATTGTTGAGCTATGTTATGTAATGGTGAAAGATTGTCTTGAAAAGGAATTTTTATCATTTTTTAAATGTTGCCTTATTCATTTTTAAGCTCCCTTGGGCATTTTTTTGGTTTTTGTGGCAAAAATTTTTTAAAATAAAATTAGAAAGGTTTTGTTCTTAAGAGGCGAACCTGAATACTGGCATTCTGCTGGTTGATGAGCAAGATCCAACAAAACCAAGAGAGGAATGATCCTCACTTCCACATTATTCCTAAAACCATCTCTGGAAGCTGGGAGCTTCTGGTTGGAATTGCCTTTTGCACAATGTGGAGGACTGAAGGGGAAAGGGGCTGAGGAGAATGTTCCCTAGCAGAAAGTTTTGCTTAGCTCAGGGATAACACACACATTGATTGTGTATTTAAAGATTATATGTAACTTCATTTACAGACAGGGGAGCTGAGAACAAAAATGAGTCAGTCTCATGAAGACAGTCTAACAAGTGTGGCTTGGAATCCAGATGGAAAACGTTTTGTAACAGGAGGTCAGCGTGGACAGTTCTACCAGTGTGTAAGTCCACTGTAGTGCTTTACAGTACATTTTATCAGTCTCTGGCACTTGAGACTGTCACTGTTGATAATGAGGTCTGTATGAAAAGCTGTAGATAATCTTCACTAGAATATTGTTTATAATTTTTCCTTTGAGAACTTGCCTAGAGATAACTAATGATAAAAGCTAATATTGGAGATAAAGGTTGTGAATGTCTCACTTATTAAAATGTCAGTCAGCAGATGCATACATTGTAGTTGGTGCATGTGTGAACACACACACACACACAATGTATAAGAAAGAAATGAAATTGATAAGAGCCAAAAGACCTTAAAGCATAAGGGAAATTGTAATGCTTTCAATCTTGCTAGTTGCTCTGATTAAGAATTGCTTTTCTCATTATTGAATTCATTTATTTCTTGTTTAGGATTTAGATGGTAATCTCCTTGACTCCTGGGAGGGAGTGAGAGTGCAATGCCTGTGGTGCTTGAGCGACGGGAAGACTGTTTTGGCGTCAGACACACACCAGCGGATTCGGGGCTATAACTTTGAGGACCTTACAGACAGAAACATGTAATTATTTCTTAATATTCCACTTACAAAAAAAACCCCTAATCTTATTGTAGAATTTTCCAAACATTCAAAGTTAGATGGTATAATACTGCACATGCCATATTATTCATGTGCCAGTTTTAAAATGTGTTTTTTCCCTCAAAATAGCCCTACAAAGACAGATTCTGTTGCAGACATGATTGAGAGCTTCTGTGTCTGAAAGCCATTATTATTAATGCTGAGACTACAGTTAAATTGTGTAGAAATGTTAATACTGATTTGTAGTTATAGCTCTAACATTGTTTTCATTTTCAGAGTACAAGAAGATCATCCAATTATGTCTTTTACTATTTCAAAAAATGGCCGGCTAGCTTTGTTAAATGTAGCAACTCAGGTAAGTGGGCAGGTTTTTATTTGCTTGTATATCCGTATTTTAATTAGGGGATACTGCTACTTTGAGAGAGATTGCAGAGTAATTTGTTTATATCAACAAATCTTTCTCAAGTGTCCAGTTTTTCTCTGGCCATGCTCCTTTTTACTTAGTTTACCTGGATAAAATAACTACCTAAACAGAGAGTTTACATACTCCTGTGTTTTCCAAATTCTGCAAACAAAGTTATGTATATTGACTGTGTTACTTACAGATTTTTTCAGTGAATAAAAGATCAGTAAAGGGAAGAATTCAAGCTTGCACTCTTTCTGTTGCACCACTGTGGGTGTTGTGTTCTGGCACATTTATTTCAGTGCCAACAGAAAAAAGCTATCTACCTATATAAAAACACCCACGATTCTGAAGCCCATCCAATTTTTAAAGATGTTTTATGGGGGGAACTATGTCTTAGAATAGAAGAAATACAGTACTTCTTTTCTCTATAAACCTGCAGTTATGGGTGAGCAAGCAAGCACACTGAGTGTTCTCCAGTGACGTAGTCCCTTGCCTGACAGGGGAAGAACTCTAAAATCAGGGAAGAAAATACCAGTTTTGAAACACAGGAAGTTGGAGATTCAGATCAGGATTGTATGACTTCCCCCAGATTTGTATTTATAAGGTTAAAACAAAATCAGCATAAACATAATATATCCACCTGTCTCAAGATGAAAACCTTTCTGTTTATTTAGACCTTAAAATAAATTGTATAGCTTGGGCCTGTTTGACAGAGTTTGATAGTATTGTTTTACTATAATGCTGTGGGGTTTTTTTCTTTTGAAAAAAATAAAACACACTAAAGCAACTAAGTAACATATTTTGCAGATGGAGTGGGGATTTCCTTTACCTTTAAAGATATTGCTGAAATCAGTGCAGGACATTGTACCCCTCTGCTTTCTTCTGCTTCAAAGTAGTGCAAATCAATGGGATGCAGAGCATCTTTCGTTCTTCATCACATTGCTTTGCAGCATCGTTGCTAGAGAGAATGAAGGCAAGGAGGAACAAAGTTTTGCATTGGATCAGAGTGGCACAGATCACATTTTTAGAATAAATGATTGAAAATAACACTTTTCCTTGAGACATTAGAAAGATGGTAGGTAAAAAGATGAATCTCCTACAGATAGACACCATTTCCTCCAGACCCAGTACTGTTACTGTAAACACAGAATATGTTACATTCTCCAAACCAAATTAATCATATAAGTTATGCAAAAATAAAATACAGTTTTGTTCTAAATTCTTTTATCAAATTGGCCCTTGAATACATATAGTAATTGGCATTAATTTTTTTATATATGTAGAAACTCCTTGGATCAAATTATTTTGAACCAGGTAGTTATGCCTTTCCTAATAATGGACCTAAATAGCAAATGTAGCAACTGGCTCTAATGGTGGAAGGGCATGGTAGAATAGAGATTATGGAAGTCACTCCCATTTTAGGAATGGTCAAATTGTAGAGCATATGTATTGCATGGAGAGGTTTTAAGGTTCAATTAATGATATTTCTAGTAATGGGTTGCTGATGACTCTGAGTCCATGTCCTTTTTGCTTTGTATCTCTTCGGTTCTGAAAGCATCGTGTGGGGTTTGGTGAATTCAATCACTATGTGATGTTTTAGGAAAGGCTTTTTGCCTTCAGTAGGAGGACCAAAATTGGGAAGGAAGAATTCTTGTAAGCTGCATCTGCCCAGTTTGTTCCAGTTCTTCCCTCAGCATTCCCAGTAGATGCCTTAGAAGTTTTGGGATTTCTGTCAGGGTGAAGTGGGTAGGACTTATTGGGTTAGTGGCCTTCTGTTCACATTACTTTGAACACAGGGCATTGTTTGTGTACAATAAATGAATTCATTTTTCCGTTTTCAATTACTGTTCAAAATATCTTATCCAGCATGATATTTCAGAAAACAAATTGTGGAAAAAAACTTTTAAAATATATTATATAATTATTTTCACTATGATCTTTGTCCTCAGGGAGTTCATTTATGGGATTTGCAAGACAGAGTTTTAGTGAGAAAGTACCAAGGTGTTACACAAGGTTTTTACACGATTCACTCATGTTTTGGAGGCCATAATGAAGACTTCATCGCTAGTGGCAGTGAAGGTAATACTGTTTTTCAGATATGTGTCACATTGTATGAATGTGTTTTTATATGTAATTCAAGTACATTCCTCATACATTAATGGATATTAGAGTCTTTTTGTCATTTATATTTTAATGAGAAAAGTGGACTGTTCTTACCGTAATTTCATGTAAATAATTAATTGCTGTCTGTGTTTCCTTCAAAGAATGGAAAAATGGGCAGTAGGATGTATGATGTTTCCGTTAATAACCTTATTGTAGTTTCAGTAAATGAATGTGATGTAATGCAATGCTTTTTCTCTAATATCTCTCTTGGTGGGATAACAAATTTGATTTTATCTAGGGTTGTTTGTCAAAGGTAGGTGTGGTCATGTTAGTCTAGATGAGTGCTGTCATCTTAAGTGTAACTAATTATGTTGAGAGGAACAAGAGATATATTGTGTAGCAGATCTAATATGTCCTGTAATGTTGACTTTGAGCAACCTGAAATAAAAATGCTTTATCTTGTAGATTTTTAAATTTAATTTCAAAACCATGTTGAATTGTTTGTCCAGTGGTGGGTTTGGGCATTTATTCTCAGTCTCTCTGGATTGGTAGTTGATTAATGCAAAGGGAGAGTAGTATATCTGTGGCTTACAAATTTCAGGAGAAGTTTCTTCAAACAGGAGAACAGTCAATGGTGTGCTTTCCAGATAAAGTATTTTGAAGCGATGTAGCTTCATAATTTCTAATGTTTGTGCGATTCACCAGAAAATTACATCTTTGTTGGACCTTGAACTGAGCTATTGTGATGCTAAATAGTTTTTATGCATGCATTTAACCTCTTCCCCTTTTCCAAACAATATCTAGTCCACAAATTTCTAGACAACTTCACTGACTAAGAATATTAGTTTTATCAGTACAACGCTCAGGACAGCATGGATTAGTCACTTAGTTTCATCCTATTGTGTTTTTGACATGAATGTGCAGATTAACTTATCCAGGTCAACTTAGAACAGCTTTTTATTTTTTTCATTTTCAGTGTCTAAAAACTACCCAGCTGTAGTTGAAGCTGATGGCACCTTATTTAGATTCGGACTGCCTGAGGCTGTTGCCTCTTTGCACTGAATTGTTGCAAATATGGCTGCTGTGAAAGTCTCTATGTACAAAAAAAGTAACAGATTTAAATGTCATAACCTCTTAAATGTAAAGGTATGTTCTCAGCTAGGTAGGCGTTTCACCTACCAGCCCCAAACAATGAAGTGTCCGCCCTGGGAGTAAAGTTCACATCAAACTGGGTCAACATAAAGTGGCATGCAAAGCTCTCCCGAGAATAAACTCTTGAGTATTGTTACCTTAAGATGAATACTGTGATGACCTTGAAGCTACGCAGAGTGCATGTAATAGTTGGTTTTCAACTGAGGGATTAATATTCAAACTACATGATGAAGTCTTTGATGCAATTTATATATTATGCTAGTTTTATTTTTTAAAATCCTCTATGGATTGATTTAGATAGAAAGCAGTTATATCAATTTATCTAGCAAGTAGGTCATAATGTGATTTGCAAGGATTGGGAACAGATTTAGTAACAATTCAGATCTTAAATCATTGTGAGAATTAAACATCAGCGATAATGCTAACATTTTAATGACTCCTATACATTCTAAAGTTCTTGTAAATGCTTCCATCTGATTGCACATTGAAGAGAAAGCCACAAGCTTATTATTACGATATTAGTATGTAGGAAAAATCTCACTGTATGCTAGTATCTGTGGTCTCTGGTTTTTTAGTAGTGCAGAATTGTGCATCTGACATGGAACCAGTCCTGTGTGATCTGCAGTTCAGAGAGGTGCATTCCCTACTGGCTTTGTTTTCAATGTCTGTGTAGTGACAGGAGCAGCGATGTCATAGAGTTGTCTGCATTGCATTGCTCTGCTCAGCTACATTCTTTTTTGTGTTGTACATTGTTATGTAATAGCACCAGTAGTTTATAAGTGTACACCTAAATGGTATTCAATCTGGCAGTGTAATTCAGCCCTTATCGTCTACAAATTGACTATTTTTTTTGCCTGAGCAATAAATACTATTGTGATAGGACATGACAGTTGCAGGTAACTGTGAGGCAGTTTATACTTTTTTACTTCTGGAAATATCAGGATATGGCCCTGGCTTTGCCTGCTTTTTACTATGTAGTGGTGAATCTCTCAGTCAAGACAACTCAGCATTAATTGAATTTTCTATAGACCCCCAGGTATTGAAACTACTCAAAAAGTATTTTAATGTCCAGTCTTGGGAATCCCATCCAATCTATTTACTTACTTACTTATTTATTTATTTATTTTATATGCCACTCTTCTCCCCCAGGAGGACTCAGAGCAGTCTTACACAATGGCAAAATTAAATGCCACATATAAATACAAAATGTAGTAAAAACCAACAATCGTAGAACACATTTAAAAACCAATATCATACCCAATTAAAACAGTAAAACACTGTGTGACCAATAACAGTATGATCTCTTTGAGAGTTCCCAGCACTATTCTTAGGGGATGCCAAAAAATCGACGAACTGTGGGAAAAGTACCATTCAAAGCTGCTTTTGTTTGGATTGTGTAAAGCCGGTTTTAAAATATAAGATACTCCAGTTACATGTAAATATCGCCTTGTTATAGAGAAGATTGGTACTTGCTGCTAGTTTAAGTAAATAGCTAGTGAGGTAAAAAGGACTTCCTGAAGCTGTTGTTCAGTAGACTTCAGTTTTTGGAGATGCATGGATTTTGATGCGGAAATGGTCAAGACATGGATCACTTTCATATTTTCTGCAGGTCATGTTTTAAATTTTAGGATGACTTATGTTTCTTCAAACCTATCTGTCTTAGATCATAAAGTATATATTTGGCACAAACGTAGTGAGCTGCCAATTGCGGAGCTGACGGGGCACACACGTACAGTCAATTGTGTGAGCTGGAACCCACAAATCCCATCAATGATGGCCAGCGCCTCCGATGATGGCACCGTTAGAATATGGGGACCAGCACCTTTTGTAGACAACCAGGATATTGAAGGTAAATAAAGTCTAATTTTTATGAAAGAGGAATAACAATGAGATCAGTTATCCATTTATGTATTTGGTTCCTAATATCCCGTGATGATATACCGTATATAAATTCTCAGTCTGGTGTGAAGTATCTAACAATGATTAATTCCTCCTATGGAAAGGCAAGCTTCATATAATCCAAGTTTTTTCACTTGGCTGTGTGTGCAAGCTGCTAGTGTCTGCCTCTTCCAGCACAAGATATCGAGTTTTTTCCTAAGTTTCTTCTGATAATTTTTATCTTTTCTTTCCACTCAGTACTCACATCCTGAAGGCAGGCTGATATTTATTTATTTTTGCGTGTGTGTGCGTGTGTGTATACACACATATATATATACACACACACACACACACACACCAGTTGGTGAAAAGGCTCCCAAATCTTGTAATGGCTAGGACAAGCATGGGCAAACTTCAGCCCGCCAGGCATTTTGGACTTCAACTCCCATAATTCCTAACAGATGGTAGCCTTCGACAACACAGATGGTAGGCTGTTAGGAATTGTGGGAGTCCAGCACAGGAAGTTCGTCCTTGCCTGGACTAGGTAGATCAGGTCAAGTGTAGTCCTACATCACAACTGTTTTTATCAGACTATGACCCTATCCTCCACCTTTTCCATCTGTAACCTCACAGATAAATGCTGGGACATTAGGTTCTCCGGATCAAATACATTCATTAATCACTGCACATTTGTTATTGTTTCCTTCACAGAGACAACTTTTGGGAAAGGCTGCTATGACATATCCTTCCTCAATGCATTAGTTACTCTTAATCCCGTTGTACACATTAGATTAGTTTGTAAAGATTTCATTATTGAATACCTCCTGAGAAATGGAGACTTCTCATGAAGGTTGCCCTTGGTTTGTTTGATGACCGAATCAAACCATACTGTAGATCAGTTGATTTTCTGATACGTACCGTATTTCACCTGTTGTAAAGCATACATTATTTCCTGTTTTAAGGGCTCTGAAAACAAACTGTGCTTTACAATCTATAGTGCCATAGTTTCGTCTTACCTTCAAGCGAGGAGGAAAGACCCAACTCCAAATGGCTTCAGTTGTGGGTTGTTGTTTTTTACATTTGTCTTACCTCCAAGAGAGGCGGGGGGGATGCTCCAGACCTGGCAGCTCTGCCAGCTCCCATTCTTTTTTTTAAACATTAAAGCTTCAAAAGGGGGATGCCTCTTACATTTGATGGTGGATTAGTTTAGGTGAAATATTGGTCTGGTTGTAGTCTTGCTTTTGTCTTTCATCTTGTCCTCCAACTAAGCTCAGTGGAAGCAAGAAACATTCTTGTCTATCAAATAGACTCCTTGGGTTACATATCCTAGCACTTGGGACTGCTCATATATATTTCCACAGTCAGGGATTTCCTGCCTCGTGGCAGCTTTCTGTCTTAACGCTCATGGACCAGAATGTTTTAATCTGAATGAATATATGTTATAATATCTCATCCTCCGTAAAATGCTGTTGACATAATTGATGTTCTGTTACCTGTGTTAGCAGTTGTTTATTATTTCTAAGTCCAGGGAGTACCTGGACTTGCATGCTCTTTTTGTTGATAATGACGCCATTGAAAATTTTAGAAGCTTAAAAGATGATAGTAATTAAGAGAACTAATACAATGACATAGCTCAGTTTCTGCAGAGGGATTTCTTTCTGTATGCCTTGCATTATAATGAATGCCCAGATGTGTGCTCGTATTTTCTGAATTTCTAAAGATTCTTTTTTTTTCCTTTTTTTACAATACACCCTCTCCCCTTTAGAGGAATGCAGTAGCATGGATAGTTGATGGTGAATTTGGAGCAGACGACTTCTGTTTAACTTAAATCTAGTCGTATTTTAAATGGCTTGGGATTTGGTGCAAACAAACATGATCAGTAGCTGGACAGACATGCTCGTCATGAAAAAAGAACCATTTCTGAAGCCCAACTGGGGCCAAACATTTTACCACCTTGCTTCATAGTAAACAGTTGAGATGAAGCACGTCGTTAGAACGTTGTTGGACACCATGTTGAAGTAAACCCCTCATCGGTTGTGAAGAACTGTGCTCCATTCAGGCTAACCATTGAACTCCGTATATACATTTTCCCCTTCTGCCATTTTGTCAGGCAGACTACTGTTCTTGTTGCTCTTCTGTGTAATGAAGTTTAAATGCTTGTTTGGAAAACCTTTTATTTAACAGTTTAGAAGGCTTGATAGAAAGAGTGCTTAGTCTGAAGAGTACATGTTGGATAGGAAAGTACTTCCTTCTCTTGTTTCTCTGAGTCTCTCCGCCTTATTTAGCTTGAGATCTTTGCAGCTTGGTTCATGGATTCTAGCCTTGCCCGTTGCGCAGTATATCTAAACCCAGATGTTAAACCAGTGAATGACATGAAAGCACTCTCAGTATCACACTTGACAAAAAGTTTTGTACTTTTCACATCGCTTGTTACCCTATAAAGGGGCTAACAGCACAATTTTTTAAAATAATAAATTATTTATAGCATTAAAATGACTTCATTTGTATACGTTCGGAATTTAAACCAGCTTAAAAAGTGTCATCTATAAGTTAATGCAGTATATAACTGGTGCTCCTCTGGAGTGTTGTGTAAGACCATTTGGCTGACAACAGTTTTACACAAACTATATAAAGTATTATTTTCAAAAACAAACTTTATTTACCAACGAAAGAATTTGAGAGCTTTCAAAATTGCCAGCTAAACAATTATAATGTAATTTCTTAAGTTAATAAATGAGAATTCCTAATTGGCCATAACTTGTGCAATGATTCTTATTTGAAATGTAAGGTCAAAAATGAGGGCAGTGTTTGTATTATCTTCAAAAAAAAAGTGAGTTAACCATCTCTTGTGAATTAAATATGTATTAGTCCACTTTTCTCCAGGACCCTTCTCTGAGTAAGTGCGGTTAATTGCGTGACATTAGGAATTGGGTTCCTTAATTTTCTGTTTGCATAAGAGAGATAATAGAACTCAGAAAATTAATCTGGTTGTCTGCCCTACTTAGCTACTGATTTTCAGAACACCCCCCCCCCCCCCCCCGGGTTAAAGTGTGAAAATGCATGTAGGGCCATTCTTAAAAAGAACTGAACAGAAAGCGACTCATAAGTAAATAGAATAGTAAAAGATCCTTGTGGCATTAGCTGAAAAAGAACAAAAATGGAAAGAGGACTTTACAGGAAGAGGAAGACCTAAGAAATAATTTTTTATTCTTGTTTTGTTTTTAAATGTAAAGATTCTGTGATGAGGAATCAAAGTTAGCACTGCACCTGTATATATCCCTTGCTTACTACAATTTTCCTTTTGATGCTCCAAATTGAATGGTTTCAAAATGTCACCCAAAAGTGGTATTCCATTAACTTCACACAGCAATTATGTTATCTTTGTGAACATAAACATAACTCTGGCTTCATAATCCAAAGAGCTCAAAATGCACAGATGAAGAAATATTTAAATAACAGAATGTCTTCTTGCCAGGTCCTCTAATGGATTCTGCAGCAGTAAAGAAATTTTCATCCATACTTTGGCTCATATAGGCTGTTCTCTTTCTGCTTAAAATTTTATCAACATTACATTTGTTACAGTTGCCCATTCACACACAATCTGTTTATTTGATGTCAAGCTTCTTTACTGAAAGGCTTTTTATAAACCCTTTTAAAGCCTATATAATATTTTACTTTTGCAGATACTCCCATTCTATACCTTGATAGATTTTACAGCTGTTAGTGACATGGTGCTCTTACTGAACTTAAAATACCTTAGGAGATTGCAGTGATCAAAGCATGCTGCAATTTATTTTGAGCAGTTGGTCGAAATCACGTAATGTAATCAAGATTTTCTTGGCATAGATCCCAAATCAGTGAATAAATTTGGAGATGCTTTGCTTTTCTTAAAATATGGGAAACTAAATTAAGGATACCACAGTGGACATACCTCTTCCACTTTCTCCTTTATCAAATCAATCCTAGATCATTGCTGTTGTTATTTAAATGTGTCTTCATCTAAAACTGCATGAGAAAGGTGTCTTGAAAGTCACACTTCTAAATTTAATGGCACAATGCAGGCTGCACTATTTAAAGTAGAAGGGTTTCAGATAAGGTAGTTTAGGTCTCCTGTCTGCATGCAACCTTTTACTATGGATGACATTGAACCAAAGGCAATATATGCCTAGCCGTAAAGTTAGTTGACTTCATTAACACTGCTACCAGGCTAAACAGGTAAACAGCCTATTTCTTTTCTGATATGTGGATTAAAAAGCACCAAAGGAGGCTGTTGATGTTTGTAGGGGAGAATACATGGAATAAGTGTATCTGCAACATAGTTGCACCTGCAACATTCATTTTCATATATTGAAAGGCATCACTACTGTTGGCAATTTAATACTGAAGCAACTCTTAATTGTTGTCCATATTTTACCCAGAACAGAGATGATGTATGGGGAAAGGGATTCTTTAGACTATATTTTGCCTTAGGTTTCCATACCAGATCAATTTCAAAATATGCACACCAGCTAAAAATCACAACATTTCACCACAGTGCTTCTGAGCTCATCAGGTAAGTCATTTTAAAAATAGGAGCACAAATGGGGAAATACAAATTAAATTCTATATAGCCCTTGAAGTCATTTTGTAAATATGTGGCTTACTTCCCTCACTTTTAAGTTTAGGTTCCCAAATGAGGGAAGCTAAATACAAATTTTAATAAAAAGTCACAGGTGGAAAGCTACCCAGCGTTTGCCAATAATCTCATTCTGGCTTCCAAGCAGGTATTGTTGAATGTAATGTAATACTGAGAATTTAGTGCCATCTTAACTGTTAAAAAAATCTCCCACCTCGAAGGAAAAAATGGCTTTATGTTAAGCTATTTCCTAATACCAGCCTTATTCTGGCAATAGATAAATTGGGGGGTGGAGATAGCTTTTTTTTTTTAGTTATC
Source organism: Anolis carolinensis (assembly GCF_035594765.1). NCBI lineage: Eukaryota > Metazoa > Chordata > Lepidosauria > Squamata > Anolidae > Anolis > Anolis carolinensis. The sequence goes on along the minus strand of NC_085841.1, from coordinate 37,819,027 downwards.
AGCAAAAGAATGTCTAACTTTTAATTTTGGGGTAGGAACAGAAGGGAAAAAGAAGCAATTTTCAATAAGATTTGGTGCCCTTAGTTAATACCCCAAGCACACATGTTGCCTCAGTTCGAAGAATTTGAAATGAACTGTTAAACTGGAGTTATCAATCATATATGGTTAAAATGTATATTGCAGTGGCTTGAGTCCATTTTCAGCTGCCATAGAACTGTTCATTTGACAGACAATTGGTTGAATTTTGGAAACACTTTGACACTTTTTGAACAGGGTGGACTTAATTGATTTGTGCAGTGTTGTCTGCATTAGCTGCTCTAGTTGCTGGAACACAAACTAGAAACCCATTTCCTATTTGCTGCTTTCAGATTATCTGAATTCAGCAGTGTGTGTGTGTGTGTGTGTGTGTGTGTGTGATATGAATGTATGTGCGTGAAACACAAAACAGTCATGGAACCAACTGTTCTAGGTACATGTCATGTTTTACTGCATACTTTAAGTCAAGTTGTGTGTATGTGAAGTGTCCTGACTTAAGATTTTGGTTGATACCAATATATTTTTATAAATTTGAAATTCAGTGTGCCCCATCTTTTAAGTGTTTCATTGTTAGGATAAATGTACTAGATTTAATTCTTAACACTTCTCAGCACAGATGGAAAAAGTTATCGGCTCCTTGAAAACGTATGAGGAAGAAACAGATCCTCAAAGCATGTGTGTACTTACAAACCAAGCTGTAGAGATCGAGAAAAGAACTTTTATTGTTCTTAAATTTCTAAATTGTCAAGATTTATATGGAGTTGTGGTGGAACTAGTTAACATTTAGAGCTTTTGGTATGTAATGACTATTTGCTATGGACTGATATTAAATGTTTCAAAGGATTGTGTTCTTAAACTTTCTGGATTTTTGTTACTCTCCTCTTCGATTATATTAAGTAGTTTAAATTTCTTTATTACATTAAAACATAAGAACGTTGGGTCTCCATATTTATTTTCACTTGTTTTACTAATTATTTACAGAACACCTTAACTTTTTGTTTTATAAATATGTAGTATATTAAAACATATCTCTTAATGTTCAGCTCAAACTACATTGATTCCCGGTTTTTGTTTTTATTGGGGTTTTTAAAAGAAATTACACTTTTCCATGTTGGTGCACAGCACTTAACAAATATTTGTATCCCTTTCTTTCCAATTAAATAAACAGAATGAATTACTGGACTTGGATAGTCTTTAGCCTCAACTTCAGTGCTATGGTTGCCCTTTCAGATTTCGTTTTCATAAGGAATGCAAAATATTAGGGTTTTGGTTTTTTGCTGTTTCTAAAAAAATATTCTATCTCAAAAATAGAGCCTGCTGACTTATGCTACAGCCAGCAGGAGCTTGTGGCACATCGAGAAGAGGGGGAAGGCTATGGCCTTGGATCCAGGTCTGCAGTTCTGTGCAATTGTTTATGCAGCTTGATACATATTCAGCACAAAGCAGGCTATCAACCAAGTACTGTGAAGAGTTGCTTCAAAGCCACATATGCTTTTACAGTCCCAGATACCTACAATGTAATTTTACGGAGTCAACAGCTATGATAGTTGCGTTCAGCTTAGTGAATCACAAAGTTCTGCTCAATTTGCTTGGAATCAAAACCTAATGTTACTATTAGATGGATCCGTAATTGGTTAAGCAACCAAACCCAAAGAGTGCTCACCAATGGTTCCTCTTCATCCTGGAAAGAAGTGACTTGTGGAGTGCCACAGAGTTTGGTCCTGGACCCAATACTGTTCAACATCTTTATTAACTTGGATGAAGGAGGGCATGCTTATCGAGTTTGCAGATGACACCAAATTAGGAGGGATATCTAATATTCCAGAGAACTGGATCACAGTTTAAAATGGCCTTAACAGATTAGAGAGCTAAGCCAAAACTAACAAAATGAATTTTGACAGGGACATATGCAAGATACTACACTTAGGCAGAAAAAAATGAAATGCAAAGATACAGAATGGGTGATGCCTAGCTCGACGACAGTCCATGTGAAAAATGTTGGGAGTCTTCATGGACAACAAGTTGAACATGAGCCAGCAGTGTGATGCAGCAGCTAAAAAGCCAATGGGGTTTTCGGCTACATCAAAAGGAGACTAGTGTCTAGATTGAGGGAAGTCATTGTGCCTTTGTTAGACCACACCTGGAATGCTGTGTCCAATTCTGGGCACCACAGTTCAAAAGAGATATTGATAAGCTGGAAGGTGTCCAGAGGACAGCGACTAAAATGATCAAAGGTCTGGAGACTAGGCCCTATAAGCATTGTCTTAAAAGAATTGGGCATGTTTAGCCTGCAGAAGCAAAGGCTGAGAGGAGACATGATAGCTATGTATAAATATGTAAAAGGGTGTCATAAGGAAGAGGGAGCAGACTTGTTTTCTGCTGCCCTGGAAACTAGGACTCTAAACAAGGGATTCAAATTACAGGAAAGGAGATTCAGCCTGAACATTAGGAAGAACTTCCTGACCGTATGAGCTGTTCAACAGTGGAATTCTTTGCCTGGGAGTGTCGTGGAAGCTCCTTTCTTGAAAACTTTCCCCCCCATCTGTCAGGGGATACCTTGATAGTGCTTTTCCTGCAGGGCAGAGGACTGGACTAGATGGCCTATGTGATCTCTTCCAACTCAATGATTCTATGATTAACAAAAAATTTCAAATTTTGTAATATATTGTAATTTGTCTCTGAACACTAGTATTTGGAAAGAGCAACATATACCTAGCCATACAACAGCAAGTGTGGTGCAAGTTTGTAACATAATGAGATGTGAATGAATTGCGTGTGAACCAAAAAAGGAGCTAATGTGGTAAGTATCCTCTTTACTCTGCATTTGAACTCCAGACACTTAACGGACAAACACCCAACATTATGTCAGAGAACAATGCAATGAGCCCCAAGTAAATCACTTGATTCCAAGATTTCATGAGCAAAAAGGAACTCCAAAATGTGGTTTATGATCTGAAACCATCTTAATAGAAAATGAGGACTTGGGCAATATAAATGATTAAAATGCAAGCCAGGCTTTTGCAGGTCTTTGAACATACATGTTCAATTACAGACATCAGGTGGCTCTAAAAATGTCAAGGATGTTTCCAGATATTTTAAAATACTCTGATGAGAAGCAGGAATGTCTGATTCTGCAGATATGGTCCATAATGAGTTTTTAATTCCTTTCAAAATCTTAAAAATGGAGCACGAGTAAATTACATTGGTCTTGTCAATGAGAAGATTTCATTGTTCTGTTGACAGCTTTGGTAGGAAGGTGATGACCGATTGGGATCCTAGCATTTGGGGAAATTTATATCTTAAATCATACACAGGACCCATGACATATAGGCAACTGTACTCTCCAGCAATACTGAACACCATTCTAATTTTAACCCTTAAACTAGTCTGTCACCATAAATTACTACTTTTAGCATATCTTTTTCCCACCTACACTAACCTGAAAGTATCCTCTTGTTGCCAGTGGATTGTTAGAATTAGCCCTGGGTTCCAAAGGAGGCTTCATAGAAATTTTTATATAGATTATATCCACACTTATAAGAGATTTCCTTTTTATACATGGAAAGCACTAATGCTCTTGGTGAGATTAGAACTTGAGTCTGGTGAAGGTTCCTTTGGGGTCCTACATGGCGCCAATGGGCTTTTCAAAGGGAAGCAAAACATGTATGCCCAAGTGTATTAGTGTCACATATCTACTTTAATTTTGTAGTGGTACCATAGTTACTCAATATACTATACACCTATTTTTTTCTCATGAAGATGCCAGTATAGCCATATCAGTTAGATTTCTTGTATACAAGGGTATGGCTTCTTTTTCCAAAAACAAGTCCTTGTGATCTTTTCAAAAGGTTTTATGAAACATTTCTTGTCAAAATCAGAACTGTGCTACTGTAGGTCTTATGACTGGCAGATAAATTATGTGTACTGGTAAGAGGACAATACAAGGCAGTCAAAGTAAACAGAATTTTCTCCCCTCCTTACTAGAACTTATAACAACTGTTCAAGGACAGATAAAAACTCGGCCCATTTCGGGGAATGGGGAAATAAGTAGCTGTTGGTCCTTATAGTACTCCTGAAACAACTTTTTTCACTGTCCAGTGTCAATGTACACCAATCGTAGAATCTTCTGCAGCCTTACAGAATGCTACCACCTGGGATGTTTGCCCTCTTTGCTTTTAGAAACGATCATACCTTCCATTATCATAATATACTGAAGTATTAAGGTACAGTATTTTACTATTATTTATTTCTTCTAAATTACCTCTCATGTCCTTAATGCAATAGCCAATACTGCTGCTTATATTTAGAGTCATAGATCTCTTACTGAAACGCAGTGCTTTAAACATTGTGTAATATATGAACATGGGACATGTCTGAGCCAGATCACTGCCCATGTCATCTTACTGCTGTTTACTCTGGTTGTTAGGATACATAAAAGCCTAAAATCCTGCTTCCGAGGACTACATGCAGAAGTTTATGCTAGCAAAACATATGCTGTACTACTAGCTGTGATAATAATGAAGCGTGATTTGTCAAAGCCAATCTCTGGCATTAATGTAAGCAGAAGAAACTAGTCGTGCTTAGAGGAGGGCTACCACTGCACTGAAGCCTCAACATTAGGTCAATTAATGTACCCAATGCCTAAGGGCTAGTTCATGATCATTGTGGCTGTGACCTTTGAGTCAGACAAATAAATGGATTTTGTTTATAATAGCTGCCTTTCTGTGAAATACAGATTATGCTTAAGAAAAACCATTATTTATAGCTATTGCTTCATCCAATGTCCCTGTTTCACTTGATTGCTGACATTCTAAAAACGTTCTTACATAAATCTGAACATTATACAATAGAAGATAGGAACTAATCAATATTTCCAAAAACTCAATATCATGGTTTTTAAATATTTTATGTCAAAAAATACAGCAAAAATAGTTTTTGTTCGAAAAGGAAAAATATACTGCATGACGACACTGGTGTAGGTTTACTTGAATGTTGCTCCTGGTTTCACAACATTTTCAATGGAGTGGTATTTCAGAATTTGGCAACTATAAACAGCTCCAGTTTGACTTCAGTCATTTATCAATGCCAGGATCATACTGCAGAAAAAGTGAAAACAGAGCACTGGTTTATGCACAAGTACAATTTCAAGCAGACATCCATCCTTAAGTAACCTTATTTATTTTTCTAGCAAGATTAATGGTTTCAGTTTCTATTTTTTCTTATAATAAAAACTCTTTAGAGGAGAACTGGAAATTGTGGCTCCAGGTGATTTTTTTTTCTGTCAGGAGCAACGTGAGAAACTGCAAATCGCTTCTGATGAGAGAGAATTGGCCGTCTGCAAGGATGTTGCCCAGGAGACACCCAGATGTTTGATGTTTTTACCATCCTTTTAGGAAGCTTCTCTCATGTCCCCGCATGAAGCTGGAGCTGATAAGAGGGAACTCATCCACGCTCTCCCCGGGTTGGATTCGAACTGGCAATCTTCAGGTCAGCAACCCAACCTTCAAGTCATCAGTCCTGCTGGCACAAGGGTTTAACCCACTGCGCCACTGGAGACTCCTGCTCCAGGTGATACAATGTTTTATTGTACAAGCCCATCTCTATCATATTAGAGAATTTATTTTGGTCAGGTACGGTCAAAATTTAGAATCCCCTTATATCAAGGCTGCATAACACATGCTAAGGGCTTGATAAACCGTAAAGGTGCCACATCTCATTTGATCTTGGAAGCTCTAGGATGAAATGGTCCCCAAATGAAAGCATTGCTTGGGTGGTGGGCCATAGTGTTTGGGGAGGACATTGGCAGGGGTTGGGTTGCATGTTCATGGCGCTCGCTGTAACCGCAAAGTCAGTGGAAAAGAGTGACTTGCTGGCTTGTCAGCACTCGGAACTGGAGCCTGTTTGTGAAGGCCGGATGCTGTCTGTGTGAGCGGACACCCGTGCCACATACACACATACAGGTTTTCACTTTTATTATGGATTTAGATTGATTAGATTAGATGTATCTGTAATCCCTTTCCTAGGTACTCTTGAGTATGGCATCCTAAAGGCCCACATTATGAGCCAGCCAAACCTTACATTCTGTTATGAACCCAACAGTCAAGTTTACCATTTTCTCTTAACAAATGCGAACATACAAGTGAACCCGAAAAGCAACTAGATTTAGAAATAAGTATTTTGGAGAGGAGAGAAGCAGCATTTGTCTAATGTTGCAGAGACCCAGCTATGATCTTTATAAAGATCCTCTGATTTTATAGCCAAAGATTTCTTAGCAGAAATAACTGTACTGGTTTTAAGTTGCAAAGACAAGAACTTACCTATAAAGGTACATGAAAAAACAAAGAAGGTGAAAACCAAGTTTAATCATGGCTTCCTTCATGTGTGATTTTAGCTGCCCTCGATTATGGATCTCTGTGGGATCAAATACTCCCATGTTTCCACTGGGAACCATAATGAACCTGGAAAGGATTCGAGGAGAAATGTCTCAACACATATACTCTAATGCCAAGGTGACACAATTCATGTTCAGTAAGATAATCTCTTGAGTGACCAGATGACAAAAGATGTGGCATCGTGACAGAAGTGGAAAAGAACACAGGTGAACAGGATAGAAGGGAATGGGCACAACAAAGCTTAGCAAATATCTGAAAAATGGCTGTGGGAAACCTAGTTCCTTTTCAGGAGAGTGATGTACAACAAGAGGCAGACAAACAGATCAAAATGGAGAAAGGAAAGGAACAGAGAACAGCTGAGGCTGAGTAGGCAGGCCTCCAATATAAGCAGCAGTGAGACTGGGCTAGACAATTTTCTCACCACTTATTGGACATTTTCCTCACTATTTAATTGTTTTTGCAGCGTAAGAAACCAGGGTTGTATCCAATATCACATAAGTATCCACCTGTGTAAATGGACTGCCCCGTTCTCCCCTCTAAACTCCCTGTGAGCTCCTCAAATATGCTCCACCAAACTCCAGAAGTACATTTAGAAACCAAAAAGGGATGTAGGGCTGAGGAGAAATCTGTTCCAGAAATGGCATCCAGTCACCTTGTGACATAATCTTCAATTACTAAAACCTAACAATGTCATAATATAGCAATAATGAATTGATACGATACACATCAATTGGTCACTTCTAGAAGTGTCATTAACATTTTTTCAAGTGATTCCTTAAAAAATCAAGCATGCCTGCCCCAAATCATTACTGTATTTCTAGCAGGGCTCAGTGGTAGTGATTCCTTGTGCTCCATGGCCCTAGGGCTGCTGCAGCCATAAATCGCCTCCCTTCTTCCAGGGGTATTCATCTGGTGATTGTGGTAGCATTATTTTATAGAAGCCTAAGCATCAGCTTTATTCTGGCTGATCCAAAACAGCTGCCATGGTAATTGAAATTATGCCTTTGCAGAGGTGATTGAGGAAAATATGTGTACATAGATTCAATGACAACTTTTCTAAGTAAAACCATGCAAACAGAACTTCTGGACTACAGCCAGTGAATGAGGTGGCCAGAGGTTTTAAATGCTTTCTCTCATACAGATGAGCTCACAAACAGGAAAAGCACATACGCCAATGTAATACAAGCGAATTCTGTGTAGGACTGCAACTTCAAAAATGACAAGGCACCGTTTCTTGAAATACATCACATATTGGAGGAAGTTTATGCAGCTGATAATTCTTCATAGTACCTTAATACACATTTCTCTAGTCACATATACAAGTTGTACTTATGACTAGTTCTATCAAGGTATGGATAGGGATGCAGGTCTCCCATTGAAAGTATCAGCACTACGAGAGATAATATCAGCACTGGCTTGGATGTTTATCTGCTTTATGACTATGGTTGCTGCTTTCAGACATGGATCTCCTTATCCAGATGAGGGACAAGCAGCCTTCATAGCACATATAGTGAGCAATGTTTTGAAAAACCCTCAGCAAGAATACCATCAAATATATACATTAAAAACCCTCGATAATATACTTCAACAATAAATGATTCCAATCAAAAACTAGCTGAGATCATAAATGATAAAACAAGACAAACACTTTAGAAAGTGTGCCTGGTATTTCACTGAGCAGAAGAGTATGAACAGTATCGTCCACAACATTCCATTTATTTTCTGAAACAGTAGCATTTTTAGAAATACAGCTTCCCTTACCTATAGATATTCCAGGTTGCAACAGGTAAATTGAGGAGGAAGATGAACCAGTGCAGTGAAATAAGCATTAATACTGTAACAATGGTATGTCCAATCAATTCAGGGATCACCCACTGAAAAAGAGAAGTTTTTAAAGAAGTCACAAATTGCGCACAACAGTTGGACACAACTTCCTGGACTCCAAGGACCCACAGACTGGATAATCTAGATCGAAGCACAAAGCCTTCTCCATGAATGGGAACTTCCCCATTTCAATTTCATTCCTGTTTTATTTCAATAGGTTTTGCATTACTGACAGGTTTCCTGGGAGCTAATGCAGCCCCCTAAACTCCCAGGGTTGCCCCATCAGTATGTATGTCTCTCTGCACTCAATCAAGACCCCCCCCCCCCCCCCCCGTGATAAACATAGCAGTCTGAGATTTACTGTTATTCACAGGGCAACATGGAATTGCCTAAACAACATAGCAAGTTTATAGTTTTGTTACAATTTAGATTTTTTTTTATGTCAGGAGCAACCGGATTTGCTTCTGGAGTGAGAGAATTGGCCGTCTGCAGGGACGTTGCCCAGGGGACACCCAGATGTTTTTTGATATTTTACCATCCTTGTGGGAGGCTTCTCTCATGTCCCCGCATGGAGCTGGAGCTGATAGAGGGAGCTCATCCACGCTCTCCCTGGGTGGGATTCGAACCTGGCAGCCTTCAGGTCAGCAACCCAACCTTCAAGTCACAAGGCTTTTATCCCCTAGGCCACCAGAGGCTCCTTACAATTTAGATGATAATAATGATAATAATAATAATAGATCTGATTCAAATGTCTCATTCAGATTACTCCACTGCTTAAAAAATAGCAAATGCTATCTTAACACTGTAATGTAAAAAAGAATATGCAGTTGGCTCTCGGTATCCATGGACGATTGACTCTGAGCAGTGGGCCGACAAACCAGGCAGAAGCTGGATCATGCATCAGTGAATCAGGAATGGACCCCCTGCTAATCACTACAATAAACAAAGGCACTGCATAGAGGCAAGGACTCCCCAGTGATACAGCCCCTTTGATTTCCAGCATGGAAGAGCAAGAGCAGCTTATGAATATTCTGCCTCCACCTCCTTACTCTCAACATCACAGTGTCAAGCCATTACTTTTTCAACTCTGATCTCCTCATTGACTTCAGTGAAGTAGGTTCCTCTCATGCAGCATTGTATTAATTTTTGAATGTTATCAATCTATGATATATCTCTCATATATATTGAGGGCTAGCTGTATTATGCTGATATTTCACAGCAATAAAGAATAGGACACAAATACATCCAAATCTTATGTAAAACAGAATATCTTCCTTTTTAACAGAGAATCAAAACTTACTTTATTTAGTTTTGAGCAGCAAGATCTAGCATTAATGTAGTCACATTCCAAATCTGAAAGAGTGATTATCTGAAGATTAAGATAAGGAATTATTGTACTTTATTTATCTCCACAACTTTATCCAGTGATTCTTTTAAAGGAGACAGAAATGCCTTGTTACACATGAGCAGTACACAATTGGTGAAATATTTATATAAATATCAGAGAGCAAAACAGTCTACTGTTGTGAAGAAGGGCCACAGGACACAAACTTCAAACAGTAAGTCATTTCATAATATCAATTTGTTAGTAGTAGCAGAATTCATATCTCCTCAAGCAACGGTCATATGAATTCAGTATCAATGCAGGTAGCAAACAGCCAAAATCCAAAATATCTAGTATCCATACAACCAGTACCATTTGTCACAACAGTAATTAAAGGTTATGTCACAAGCAGCAACTTCAAGGGACTCATTAGCAGTGCCTGCACTGGGAGAAGCTACAGATCACATTTCTCTTCCTTACTGTTTAACTGTACAAATGTACTTAATACACCGAACACTACTGGTAAAATAGCTTCTGTAGTACAAGTATACAACACCATACCCCTCTACTTTTGATACAGTCAAAAAGTAACTCACATCCCATTATATAAAAGTCTGCAATACGCCTCCTCACTCCCTTCCTATCCTCTTTCATGCAACCAAATGAGGAAATTAACTTTTGTTCTTCAACTAAACATGACATCTGAATTTTCATTGAAATACTAGTGTTATCCATGACACAACTAGCTCCCTGGCTCAGCTGGCTGAGGTGATGAGGACCTAGAACATTACTGTCTTGTGAGGCTTTGATATTCATGCAGAAATCACCCTGTTGGATCTAGCTTAGGACCCAATGGCTGCCATGAAAATTGTGGGACTGCCTTACTACACCATTAACCCAACACATGTTGATGGAAATACTCTTGATCTGCCATTTGCTGTAGGGTGGAATGAAATTAAGGTGGAGAAAAGTTACAAGTGACTCTTTTGTAATGGCCATATCAATTCCTGGTGGAATTTAGACTGGCTGGGGAAAATGGAAGGAAAAAGGAAGAGAGGCCGACCAAGGACAAGATGGATGGACAGTATCCTTGAAGTGACTGGCTTGACCTTGAAGGCAGGGCCGGCCCCACTATTGAGGCACCTGACGCCGCTGCCTCGGGCGCAGGCCCGGGGGGGCGCCGTCAGGCTGGGCGGGAGGCGGGGCACCGCCCTGACGGTGCCCCGCCTCCCGCCCTGGCCCGTCTGGCCTTTTCTAGCAGGCTAGACTGCAGCGGAGGTCCCTGCAGGCCGCAATTGCGGCCTGCAGGGACCTCCGCTGCAGTCTGGCCAGCTAGAAAAGGCCAGACAGGCGAGCGGGAGTAGCGTGGGAGGCGGAGCCAGCTCTGACGCCACCCCCCCCCCCCCGCCCAGCGTGCCTTGGCCCTGCCTCCCACGCAGCGTGGGAGGCGGGGCCAAGGCACGCTGGGCGGGAGGGCCAGAGTTGGCCCCGCCTCCCACGCTACTCCCGCTCGCCCGTCTGGCTTTTTCTAGCTGGCCAGACTGCAGCGGAGGTCCCTTCAGGCCGCAATCGCAGCCTGGAGGGACCTCCGCTGCAGTCTGGCCTGCTAGAAAAGGCCAGACGGGCAAGCGGGAGTAGCGTGGGAGGCGGGGCCAGCTCTGGCCCCGCCCCCCCACCCAGCGTGCCCTGGCCCCGCCTCCCATGCTGCGTGGGAGGCGGGGCCAGGGCACGCTGGGCGGGGGCCAACTCTGGCCCCGCCCCCCTCACTATTCGCCCTGGCCCCGCCTCCCACGCTGCCAGGGCACGCTGGGCGGGGCCAGGTTGCGGGAGGCGGGGCCGGTGGCGGGGGCGCTTTTCAGCACCCCCGCTTCACATTAAAAAATATCTCCGGCCGGCCCTGCTTGAAGGAACTGGGGGCGGTGACGGCCGACAGGGAGCTCTGGCGTGGACTGGTCCATGAGGTCACAAAGATTCGACTGAGCAGCAGTGACTAATCTCCGTAATGCTGAAGGACAGGTTAAAATAATATTTCTCTAAAGCAGTGGATCTCAACCTGTGGGTCACCAGATGTTTTAATACAATACAGAGTAGGGATTTCCTGAAATGCAAAGGCAAGAGGCCACTATAACTAGAAATGTAATCCAATAATATAAATTATAAGACATTAATTTCTATATATGCTATTGTCATAGAACATTCAATATACAGCCAAGGATGATAGAGATTCAAAATATACTAAATGCTTCAAAAAACCGAAATATAATCAATGTGTGACCAACACGCATACATTCACAGAAAGCAGAACTCTATATTAAGAGTTTGTGAGTCCAATGACAACCAGAGTTCATGTTCCACATGGAGGACTGTATAAATCACTAATTTTTAGTCCAAATCTAAACGTCCAAGTTAGTGAATCCTTTTTAAAAAATCCAATGTTTTAAACAAATCCAAGGTTTGTGACCATCCATGACCCGTTTCGACTGTGTAGTCTTCCTCAGGTGGTGGTTATGAAGGTATGGAAAACCTAGAGTAGTCAATTTTCCAATGTAACACGTTCTTCGAGTAAATAAATTTAATGTGTCAGTATCAACGACGGAGTGGACCTATAGGGAATACATACGAGTTCCTAGAAACACTTGTACCGGATAAAAATTGCAAAGTATAGTAAAAGCATTAAAGACAGGAGCATGTATACTCACACAAACTCTCCTACTGTGATGACTCATGGGCCATGTAGTCCCGTTCCTAGTGCTGTTGTGACAGATGAAGAGGAAAACTTGGGTTTTCCACCATTTCAGCCAGAAAGGGAACTTTCCCAGCCTGAATTAGAGCCCTTGCACCTGCAGGAGGTTTGTATTCCAGAAATCTGCCAAACAAGCCCTGAGTCAAAATCTCCCCCATTTTCTCGCCGTAATTATTATCTACAACAAAAAGGAGTTCAGCAGGCTAATCGCCGAAGCCTGAGAATCGCAGCAAAGCATTCTGATGATTAAGCCTGCTTCCATGAGAAATTTTAGGGAGTCATACATCTGGACACAGAGATTGACTTTCGTTTCTGGTTTCCCCAGAGAAGTGTTCTCTGGTGGGAAACGAGGCCCTATTTAGGTTCCTTGCCCCTTTTGGAATCTTGCGGAGTCAATTTGTCAGCTACTGGAGTAGCGTGTGTGGACAGCTACTCCGTTTCCAAGCCTCGTTCCTGTTTCCAAGCCTCGTTCCTGTTTCCAAGCCTTCGTTCCCAGCCTTGTTTACTTTCACGGATCTAGCCTTGCTTTCCGGACCTTGCCAAGTAAATTCCACGGATCTTGGTTTTGCTCCTCGTTTCTTGTTGCCTTGTTCAAGCCTTGTGTTCCAAGTATCAAGTTATTTCCTAGCCTTGCTCAAGTTTCATGGACTAAAGGACCTTGTCATCTCCCCTCACTTCGCTTGGCGAAGTGAGTGTTTCGGTTATTGGATTACAACTTTGGACCTTAATATTTCATATTGGACATTGTTTCTTTGGACTAATTTTGACCTTCCCTGAAAGGTCTACTCCTGAACTATTTCCTACACTTGCTTTTATTAACCTATATATTTCCTTAAATAAAGATATTAGTTAGATTCTGGCCTCTGTGTATGGTTATTGGTGCTCTGCAGCCTGGGTCGTGACACCTACAAAGGTGCTCTTACTACTGGTTTGATTCCTTAGGCAAGCACAGGAGAAGCGGGCAGAACTCACTGTAACTCCCAGAAATCTTAACAGCTAATAAACTGGCTGGAATTTCTGGGAGTTGTCGGCCAAAACACCTGGGGACCCACAGGTTGAGAACCACTACTCTAGAGGTTTATGAAATCTGAAGGGTTCCTGAATGCACTTTTTTCAGTGTGGAATGATAAAAATGAATAAGGACATCAACATGATTGCTCCAAAATGCCTTATCTGGTTCCACAGAAATAGGATAATTCTTTGGGTTTTGAGGGAATTGAGAAACAAAACTTATTTTAATGTAGGAATGTATACCTTCAACTTGCAGAGGTTAACCACGAAAAGTAACTAATCTCAAACTGATACTAGTTTTAATAAAGGAAGTGTAATCCAAACAGTCTAAAGTCAAACAAAGCAAGTATTGCTGAGCCTAATCTGGAACAGAAGGGAGCTGCTGGAGTGATTAGTCCAGAGTCAAACCAAAGGTCAGAGATACCCAAAGCTGCGGGTATCGAACAGGTTCATCAGAAGGTTATGGAGTATGGCTTTAAATGAGTTGTTAATAAGTTAGCCTTGCTGGCCTCACTAAATTGGGATAGTTTTCTTAAAGAAAAGATGATACTCTGGCATTGATTCCAGAGCGGCGTGAGCGGCCGCTGTTAGCTCCAGCTTCTGCCAACCTAGCAGTTCGAAAACATGCCAATGTGAGTAGATCAATAGGCGGGAAGGTAATGGCGCTCCATGCAGTCATGCCGGTCACATGACCTTGGAGGTGTCTACGGACAACGCTGGCTCTTCGGTTTAGAAATGGAGATGAGCACCAACCCCCAGAGTCAGACATGACTGGACTTAACGTCAGGGGAAACCTTTACCTTTAAACCCTAGAATATGACTCCCATACAAATAGCACCCTGGTAGTATAACTCATCCCACACTTAAACTGATCGTGTTACAATCTCAAAAGATCTGAATTACTTTTCATGTAGTCACAGTTTCTACCATAAAACTATGACAATCAAGACTGAATCAAGGTTTTACCAAATGGGGAAGTTTTCTAAACAACATTGTTACACAGAACAACAAACGAAATGTGGAATAGTATAGCATGTAAAACTCAAAACCTTCAATGTGCAGTCCCATCACACATTTAATTTAAAATTTCAATAAAAATTACTGCATGAAGTCATTTTATAAAGCAGTGCTGAATGGTATGTTGCACTGAACTATGAACAAAATCTTGTATTAGAATAGTATAGCAGCTCTGAACACACTAAACCACACAGTGAACTTTTCTGAACAATATATTGGACAAACAGAATGCATTACAGTTCTCAGGAATTAGTGTGATTGGGCAATTGCCAAAGTCCACCAACTCAACCAAACCTTGCCCTGATTGCCACAGAGGAGTGAAAACTGCATGCAAGCAATGCATACAATTCCAAGCAAGAGAGTAAATGGGCTACCAGAAGTAGATTGAGTGCTCTCTCCCACCTTGGTGCCCAACAGAGAAACCAAGAAGGCTGCCAAAGAAAGCCTCTTCTCCACCAAACATGGGCAAAGACTTCCCTGTACCGTCTTATCTAAAACATGCTCAAATGCTACTCATAGAGCATTCTTTCATATCATTCGTTTATCTCTCCCTTGGCAATGGGTCCTGCCAGGTTAGAGGCAACAATCTTGTGTTCAACCCATAAGAGAAGTTCAATTATCTCTACTGCTGATAAAGGGGCTCTCACTGAGTTAACTCAGCCCATTCCTACACACTCCTTTATTCCTACCCATTTTCAACATATGAGTAGTTTATTTACCACTAGCTTGTTTATTTACCACAAATGTACCCCACCCTTCTTACCCCAAAGGGGACGCAAGAGTGGCCTTACAGAGGCAACTATTTGATGCTACACATATACATATCAATAAACAACGCATTAAAATGCAAAACAATAAAATCATCAACATTAAAACACCAATTAAAATCACACAATCCAAGTTGTATTCCAGGGCTGTTCCATTCGTCATTGTGTTATTTCGTAACCTCTTATTGGACTGGTCAAATCTGGTAACCAAAGACATGTTTTTAGTTTTTTCCTGAAGGTCAGGAGGGAAGGGGATGATGTAATCTCACCGGGGAGGGAGTGGGGAGGGCATGGCCTTTCTGCCACCAATACAACCACCTCAGTTTCCTTTTTAAAGGCACAGAGTGTATCTACACTCTAGAATGAAAGCTGTTTAACCACTCCCATGATTCTCAATCATGGGAGTTGCAGTTGTATTAGGTCTTTAGCTTTCTCAGCCAAAGAGTATGGGTGCCTCATCAAACTACAAATCCCACAATGCCATAATATTGAGCCATGATACTTCATGTCCTCTCTTTCCTCTCTGCTTCTCTTTCATACCATGGACACTGAGATGCTGAAGTAGATGCAGAAGCAGCAAAGAATGATGCTTAGTGCATTACTTCCAGGCCCCATCTAATGATAATAACTTTATTTATAGACCACCCTATTTCCCCAAAAGGACTCAGGGTGGTTTCCAACATATGGTAACCATTCAAGGCCCAAAGCAAACCATACAGTTTACATCAAGACAAAGCCCATTAAACAATATAAACAATCTAACTGTAACTTAATAAAACAAAATGACAATTACAATAAAAACTAAAAAATGGGGAAAAAATAAAACATCGTAAAATAAAGATACAAAAAACCTGACAAAACACATTAAAGATAAGAAAAAGGAGGCTCCTTCTTTTGAGGCTTTTAAGCAGAGGCTGGATGGCCAGCTGTCCGGAGTGCTCTGAATGCGATTTCCTACTTCTTGGCAGGGGGTTGGACTGGATGGCCCATGGAGGTCTCTCCCAACTCTATGATTCTATATATAAAACCGAGTACATCGAAAATACATCAGGCAAGGTTCAGGAGTCCAATGGTTAGGAGTACTAAAAAGGATCTAATGAGCTATAAAATGACTGGGCGAGGGTTAGTGCAAACAGCGTATCTACATGTTTAATACAGTTCCAAATTTATTTATTTATTTACAACATTTATATCCCGCCCTTCTCACCCGAGGGGACTCAGGGCGGCTTACAAAAATTGGCAAAATTTAATGCCCAAAATACAATCATAAAAACAAAACAATAACAGATCTATTAATAACATTGTTAAAACACATTATAAAACCTTAAAAACATATATATAATTAATTCCATTCGTCCGAGATCCTCATTCTACATCCTTAAATCAGTCCATGTCAACTTTGCCATTTACTCATCAAAAGCTTGGGCGCATAACCATGTCTTCACGGCCCTTCTGAATCCCAGCAGGGTAGGAGCCTGTCGGATATCTCCAGGGAGGGCGTTCCACAGCCAGGGAGCCACCGTCGAGAAGGCCCTGTCCCTCGTTCCCACCAGCCGCACCTGTGAGACAGGTGGGACCGAGAGCAGGGCCTCTCCAGATGATCTTAGTGATCTTACTGGTTCATAGGAGGAGATACGTTCGGACAAGTAGATTGGGCCAGAACCGTTTAGGGCTTTATAGGTCAAGACCAGCACTTTGAATTGGGCTCGGTAGCATATCGGCAGCCAGTGGAGCTGGCTTAGCAGGGGGGTTGTGCGCTCCCTGAAAGCTGCCCCAGTTATTAAACCAGAATCAAAGGAACTGGTTTCATTGTGCCCCCAATTACATAGGAAATCCTGGAAGTGGCTTCAGGCCCGGATGGTGGGGACACAAACCTCAAAGCACTGATGCGCATTACAGGCTTTCTTTCTTATTTCCGCCTGCTTTTGTTTGGGGGAGTTTGCTGCCTGGCTCCCAGAGATTGAACTGCAATAAATGCCCTGTGAGGATGGGACTGTAGCCAACCTTTGCCACAGGACACTGACCACCAAAGACTAAGCTTAATTGAAACATCAGAACCACCTTGAGTAATACAACAAAAAGTTATAGAATGTATTAATTCAACAATGTTGAGCAGGCATGGGACGAGGGCTGTTAGGAATGGTGGGAGCTGGAATCCGAAACACCTGGCGGGCTGAGGTTTGGCGTAGAGCAGGCGTGGGAAAACTTGGGCCCTCCTTCCAGGTGTGTTGGACTTCAACTCCCGCCATTCCTTACAGCCTCAGGCCCTTTCCTCAGGCCGGCTGAGGAGGAAAAGGAAGGAGCCTAAGGCTGTTAGGAATGGTGGGAGTTGAAGTCCAACACACCTGGAAGGAGGGCCCAAGTTTGCCCATGCCTGGTGTAGAGACACGCTAACTGGACCCAACCTTGGCGTGGTCCCTTCGCCTTTCCTTGACAGGCCTCAAGGCAATTATCCCGCCGCCTTCGACGTCTCCGCCGTACGAAGCCCCTTCACAGCCCCGCCACCCTGTCAAGGCACTCCCTCCCCACCCAGTCGACTTCCCCTAGCCGCCGGCTCTGAAGGATACGAAATAAACCGACAGGAAAATCAGGGCGCAGCAATCAATGAGGGAGAAAATGAACACCACCGACTCCATCCCGCCGCCGTCGCGCGACAAGGCTCTCACCGGCCACCGTAGACAACCACGCCCCGCTCTTTTATCCTTCTGCGGCCACCGTAGACAACACTCGCCCCTTTTTTGTTGCTTTCGGTTGCTGAGATTTTTTTCCCACCCCCTTCCCCCACGTGATTCACATCAAGCATGTGTCCTGCACTGCACTCTGGGAATTGTAGTCTTTCTCGCTTCAGTCCGGCAATTAGGCGAGGAGCGGAGAAAACTGCCGACGGAGAACTGAAGGACCTCAAAGAAGGGGGCGGAACAATGGGACCTAAAAGGTTTTCACAGGTGTCTAAATATATGCCTTCACGAAAATAGGGAAATGTCCCTCCCCCCCCCCCCCTTTTGCTGGAATGAAAATCTAGAGTTTGTCTATTAGTTTTTGAAGTTTGGGGAGGCAGCCTTCAGCAGCAATGGCGGCTTTCGGGGGTTCAGGCGCTTACACAGGCCCCCGAGGGCCCATGGAAGGCCTGGCTCCGCCTTCGGCGTGAAAGTAGAGCTGGGCGCCGTGGGGTCGCCATGCGGAATCGTGCGGGAAGTCGCTTCGCTTTTGGAGACCGCGGGCTCAAGCAGCGGGTGAAGCAGGTATCCCCTCATGCTTTTCCCCCCTTCTTGCTGGGCTTCCCTTTCTGTGCTCGCCCACATTTGGGCCTGGTCTGGAACTGAGGCGAAGGTTAAACTCTGACGCTTCTTTTTTAAACCCACACCTTAAGCAGGCATGGGCCAACTTGGGCATAACAGGCTGTTAGGAATTGTGAGAGTTGCAGTCCAAAACACCTGGAGGAAGGGCCCAAGTCGGCCCATGCCTGTACTGTACGCTTGTTCAATAACAAATAATAACAATGCCATAGAATCATAGAGTTGGAAGACTAGTCCAACCCGCTGCCATGTAGGAAAAGCACTATCAAAGTATCCCCTGACAGATGAGGATAAAAGTTTCCAAGGAAGGAGCTTCCACCACGCTCCTAGGCAAAGAATCCCACTGTTGAACAGCTCGCAGGGTCAGGAAGTTCTTCCTAATGTTCAGGTGGAATCTCCTTTCCTGTAATTTGAATCCATTGTTCCGAGTCCTAGTTTCCAGGACAGTAGAAAACAAGTCTGCTCCCTCTTTATGACACCCTTTCACATATTTATACATGGCTATGATGTATCCTCTCAACCTTCTCTTCTGCAGACCAAACATACCCAAAGTTCTTTAAGATGCTCATATAAGGCATAGTTTCCTGAACTTTGATCATTTTAGTCGCTGTCCTCTGGACACCTTCCAGCTTGTCAATATCTCTTTTGAACTGTGATGCCCAGAATTGAACACAGTATTCCAGGTGAAGTCTAACCAAAGCAGAATAGAGAGACACCATGACTTCCTTCGATGTAGACCAGTGATTCTCAACCTAGGATCCTCAGATGTTTTTGACCTACAACTCCCAGAAATCCCAGCCAGTTTACCATCTGTTAGGATTTCTGGGAGTTGAAGGCCAAAAACAGCTGGGGACTTCAGGTTGAGAATGTGAAGAGAAATCATTGGGTTAGGTTGTTTAACCAATTCCAGATCCACCTAATAGTAGTATGGCGTAGCCCACATTTGACTAGTTTGCTTGAAAGAAGGTCATGGGGGACTTTGTCAGAAGCCTTACCGAAGTCAAGATATGCTATATCCACATCATTCCCTGTATCTATCAAGCTTGTAACTATTGAAAAAAGAGATTAGTCTGGCATGCCTTGTTTTTGAGAAATCCGTGTTTCCCAGGGAGAAGGTTTTTCTTTCATTTTATTTCTGTTGGGTTGAAAAAACTTTAAATAGAATTTGAGGGTAATGTTAGGAGTAAGAGATTTCCCTTCATTATCCATTAGGTCCTGATTTAAGAGGAATTTTTAAGTTGACTCATTAAATTAGATTATGTTCATCTTGTTAGTTAGTTAAAGAAGCAAACTGAACAATCTATTCACAAACAATTCTGTTTGTAAGGAAATTCTCCAGTCTTCCTTTTAATTTACTATCTGTTTCATCAGTTTGTAAATTAATTTCCCCTGTTGATAATTCAAGTTTCAGCTGGGTGCACCAACCAGTGTTTGAATATGCTTACAAGGAAGCATCCAAAGGTGAAGTGTCTTCATCCTTGTTGAAAGGCCTTCTTCCCTTGTTCTCAAGGAAAAGCACAACCCATTCATCCCAGACAATGAGCTAAAACCATTTTCCACATAACACTTACTGGTTCAAAACCTTAGTGTGCCATTTTTAGTCATTCCATTTCTGCTCTTCTTAAATCCATGTGCATAAAAAAAAAGTCCGGGAATCTTCTGTGACCAGATTTGCTTTGATTTCCTGTAAGTTATAAGTTTTGGGGAAAAAATTAACAGATAGCCCTTGCTTGCAGATCAATGTGCTTAATCTAAACTATTTTGTTTATGCATTTGTTAAAATTGCAGTACCTGACTAGTAATAAATGTGGCCAGTATGTTGACATTGGAATTTTAGCTGCAGATCTACAGAAAACATACAGGTAAGACATTTAATTATTTTACTTCCTTCTGAGAGAGAAAAGTAACATACAGTGGTCTGGTGTGCATGGTATGTCAGGCTGTACTCTATGGAATGATCCTTGACTTACCAAAATCCATAATTTTGGCCCCAAAACCTGCCCTCAAGTATACAAATATACAATCAGTCCTCCCCATTCTCTGGGTTGGTGAGAAAAACGTAAATAAGAAATCAATTTTAACCTGAGAGAACACCTCTCTCCTCACTATGAATCTTTAGGTCTCCAGCATGATTCTGTGGTCATCTTCCACACTGGAGAAAGTTAGAAAAAGTTGTTTTCTCAAGGAATCTCTAGGTTGTCCAGCATGACTGTGGTCAACTTCTGGGGGTAATTGGCCATATAATAGTACTAGAGAATTTAAAGATTCCCAGAAATAACATTTTAATCAAATCTGTGAATAATAAAAATCTGTGAAAGTCAAACCTGTAAGTGTTGAGGGCTGACTGTATATGGCAGTCTATCTTTAACTTTAATAAGATTTTTAAAATAAAGCTTACATTCTAGATGTTGTATGTGCAAAACACATTCTTAAGATTAATGCTAATTTTTAAAATTATTTTTCAGTGCTGATTATGGGCGAAGAAAAAGAAATGCCTTTAGAATACAGGTTGAGAAGAGTAAGTCTGTTACTATTATACTTGAAAGAAAGTCATTATATCACAGGTTACCCGTGGTTCAGTCAAATTATATTTATATATTTGTGCCTACCTAACGGAGTCCTGCTAGTTTTAGCCCTTAATTGCAGTATTTTTCAGAGCAATGTGTTTGAATTTGATTTTTGACCCAAATAAACATGAATAAATTTGTGCTCTGCAGAGCATTTCTAGCATTTGAAGTACTCTGGTGGTTGAGAAGGGAGTTGCATTCCAACTCTAGGCAGTCTTGATCCATTTCAAACCAGCCTCAGAGCAGAATACGGAGTTGAGACTGCTATGGTCGCCTTAGTGGATGATCTCTGTCTTTACACTGACAAGAGATGTGTGTCCCTATTGGTGCTTCTAGATCTCTCATCAGACCATGGTATCATTCTGGAACACCTGGGGGTTTGTGAATTGGAGGCATTATGCTGCAGTACCGTATCTCCCAGGCAGGTTCCAGATGGTGATGCTTGGAGATAGCTGCTGCTCAAAAAAGGAGCTGTTATAATCCCACAGGGCGTAATTCTATCCTCAATGCTTTTTAACATTTACATGAAACCGCAGGAGCATTCATCCAGAGGCATGGAGCAGGATGCTATTTTATTATTTATTTATTTACAGCATTTATATTCCGCCCTTCTCACCCCGAGGGGGACTCAGGGCGGATCACATTGCACACATAAAGACAAACATTCAATGCCATAACATAGAACAGAGACAGAGACAAGACGCAGGCACAGGTTGGCCTCGAACTCATGACCTCTTGGTTAGAGTGATTTGTTGCAGCTGGCTTGCTATCCAGCCTGCGCCACAGCCCGGCCTATCAGTACACTAATGACACCCAACTTTATTCCTCCTTGCCTTTAAAAACAGCCCAGAATGGTGTTAATTCTCTGAATGAATGCTCATAGGAAGTAATGGGCTGGATGAAGAAAAACAAATTTAAGCTGAATCCAGACAGTACTGAAAAGGATTACACTCCCCCTGAAATACTGTATTTTCAGTTTGAGAGTGCTCTTGAATCAATCTCTCCAAATGTCCACTCAGGTAGATATGACAGTCAGGAGTGCTAATCACCAGCTTTGGCTGAATTGCCAGCTCCTCCCCTTTTTAGAATTAGAAGGCTTAAAGATGGTAACTTCAAGGTTGGACTTCTGCAATGCAATTTACATTGGGCTGCCTCTGTATAGAGTTCAGAAACTCCAGTTAGTGCAAAATATGGCAGCCAGTTTGGTTACAGGTAAATCTAGAGCAGTGGCTCTCAATCTGTGGGTCCCCAGGTGTTTTGGCCTACAACTCCCAGAAATCCCAGCCAGTTTACCCACTGTTAGGATTTCTGGGAGTTGAAGGCCAAAACATCTGGGGACCCATAGGTTGAGAACCACTGATCTAGAGTGAGCATATCACCTCTATATTTAAATCCACTTGATTACCAGCTTGTTCCAGGCAAAGTAAAGATGCTGATTTTGACTTTTAAGACCCTACATGGTTTAGGTCCAGATTACCTACAGCAGTGTGGTCCAACCTTTAGTTACCCAAGGGCTAATCAAACTTTAGTATAGGAATGTGAAGGCCAGAAACATTCCAGAAAAAAAATGTTTCTTAAAAATTTAAAGCAGTAAGATTTTTTTCCAAATGTTAAATTAAAACGTTTTTCCAGTAAGAAGGGCAAGGGCCAACAAAAATGAATTGGTTGGCTGCATGTGGCCTGCAGGCTGCAGGTTGGACCACACTGACCTACAGGATCACGGTCTCTAGGCTAAACCGCCCCAGACACTTACGCCCCAGACCTACTTCAGCCTTTCAAAACCCGACTGGCAACTGTTGCCTAGAGGACCTTTTCATCATTTGCCCCAAGACTCTGGAATTATCCGCTGGAAGAGATCTGACAGCTAAACACAATTAAAGACCTATCCCTTCCAGCAAACCTACCTAATCAATTTTAAAATAAGAATTTTAATTTAAATTTTATTAGTATTGGTGTCTTAATCTTTGTTCTGTTTTTATACATGGCTTTTATGGTCCTTTTTTATTTATGTATTTTTACTATGTTGTACCCTTGCCTGAAGGCAGCTAACAAATTTTACACTGTCCTTGTTGTTCTTCTTTTTATTTGGTTGCACTAGTTGCAGAATGGAATTGTATATGTGTGTGTTGGGGAATTCTTAACATTTTAGACTAGGGAAACGTCTTGGACCTCCAGATATTTTAAACTACAACTCTTACAACCCTTTGCTATTTACCATATTTGCCTGTTGGAAATCTATAACTCTGAAGTCACAGGTTGACTCTGTGCTTTTAACCTGAATCCTGTTGGTAATCCCAAAAGGACTTTACCTATTATATCCATAGGATTTACATAAGTGTGGATTTACCATTGATCAATTGATTTAGTAGGTCTGCTCTAGTTGAAACTACCAACAGGTTTCAGATCTTTATCTGTATATTTTTTATCCTTAGTTTTTGGGATCATCAATGATGAGTTGAAGTCTGAGGATTTTGCAGCACTGGAGGATGAACATTTGGCCAAGAAAGCAAGACACACAGGAGAGGAAGAGTATGTTTGAATAACTTACCAAGAATCATTGCTTTACACACACAAAATAGAGAATACCTGTGTCATAACTGGTTAACTGTACCTGCCAAGAGAACAAGGTCTGTTAGTAAAAGAGGGAAGATGGTATTTCCTGTTTCCAGCAGCTGCTCACCCATGTGCCCACAAAATCTGCTTGAGGAGAGTTTTGAAGCCTTGGAGATTTGGGGAGTTGAAGAGGAAAAAGTGCTCTTGCAGGAGCAGTTGTCAGTAACAGTGAGACAATATTTAGATGTTTACCTCCTTTCTTAATCAGCTATTAACTCCTTTCCCCCTGTTTCAGACATAATAATGGCATATTCCACTAGCTATAATTAGTCTGTGTTTACAAATTGGAATGATTAACATTTTATAGGACGGGCATCCACCCAATAGTAATTTCAATAGGCATGCAATCAGTTTTTTTCAGGTCTAATTTCTGTATTGTATGTACTGAGTTCAACTTTATTGGCAGGGGGAAAGAATATGTAAGGGCAGATTGGTTCAGTTTTAAATGACATACTTTAATATGGTGCATTTTATCATTCATAGTCTCATGACTTGCTTCAAAGAAATATACATAACAAGTTAAATGAATTGTTGTTTCCTTATTTATTATTTTATTTATTTATTTACATCACTTCTATCCCGTCTTTCTCACCCGAGGGGACTCAAGATGGCTTACAAATCTGGCAAAATTGAATGCCAATAAACAACAGTACAGTATGATAAAACATAAAGCAATTAAAAACAATTAAGCAATAAGAATAAAACAATATACAAATATAGAACACATAAAGTGTTATGTTCAGGTAAACTTCTCTCTTTTTTCTAAAGTGATTCAGAAAGCTGCTTGGATACCTCTGACACTGAGACAGACCTAACTGTAAGTATGCTGCTTGTGGCAATTCTTATAAAAGTCACCTACTATTGTTTGTTCAGAAATTTTTTATAGGTCTAAAATAAAGTATATATAGATGTGTGTACATTTAAATCTGTACTGACCAACCATCTTTTTGCGGTTAGCGCCCCCGGTGGCATGGCAGGTAAAGTGCTGAGATGCTGAAGTTGCTGACTGAAAGGTTGGTGGTTTGAATCCAGGGTGAGCTCCCACTGTTAGCTCCAGCTTCTGCCAATCTAGCAGTTTGAAAACATGCAAATCTGAGTAGATCAGTAGGTATCGCTCTGGCGGGAAGGCAGTGGCATTCCATGCAGTCGTGCCAGCCACATGACATTGGAGGCATCTGCAAATAATGCTAGCTCTTCGGCTTACAAATGGAGATGAGCACCAACCCCCAGAGTCGGACACGACTAGGCTTAATGTCGGGAAAACCTTTACCTTTTAGCTAAGGCACAGTGCAATTGTAGATTGAATATGTCACAATGTATATGTATATGGAACTCTTGCCATCAAATGCTTTGATAGTTTCATCTCTAAACCAGAGTTTAGGAATCGGAGCCTTCCAGAGGTTGTTAGTGTCTGAGCGCCCCAGCCTGGTATGCTGTGAGCTGTAGTCCAACAAAATTTAATCTCACAAGTTCTCCATTTCAAGTTCTCAAAAGAAGCACCTGTGCTAACGAGTCAGACATAATAATAGATGTGATTCCGCCATAATCCAGCCACTGGCCTTCTAATCATTTCAAGAGCAGGCCATAAAGTCCAGCTGCTTATGCATCAAATGGCAGTCCTTTTTGTTGGCCATGTGTGCTATATATGTACACATCATCTGTTACGTGTTATGGTCGGTTGTCTTACCTATATAGTTACCAAGCATTTCTGAACAAGCTGGAACATGTCCAGAAAAGAATGACCAAAATGGTAAAAACGTCAGGAAGCCAGGCCCTAGGAAGAATGGATTAGGAAGCTAGGAATGTTTAGCTTGGGGATAAGAAGGTTGAGAAGACACACAAAACCCACATTCAGAGATTTGAAAGAATGTCATTGAGGAGGGAACAAGCTATTTCTGCTGCTCAGAGAAATTTGGTGCCCCAGCACATAAAAAGGCAGATGGCTATTATGGCGGTGGGGGGTTGGGGGGAGACAGATGAATCCCCAGTTTCTACAGATCTATTTCAGACCCACACGTCTCTCCCCTTGAGTTCTTTCTGGCTCACTTCCTCCCTTGGGCTCGAGACACTTGGGCCCCTTCTTCTTTACCCCTGAGTGGTTTATCACATCTTTTCCTGTGCCCAATGTAGGTAGAAAGGCAGCCAGCAAGCATACAAGGGAGAAATAAATTGATCTATGGTTCTTTCTGTTTTTTTCTCTGTGTGTGGTTGCTGGCTGCTTTTGGCATGCCCAGGGTGGAAGGCAGCCAGCAACCGGGCAGGAAAAGTAAGAAAGGGGGCACATTCTTCCTTTGCTCAGTGGAAATAGACAAGACACAGCAACAGGAAAAGAAAAGGTAGGGAGAATGAGAGAGTAGATGGAGAAAAAAAGCAGGGGAGGGGAGAGAGAAGGCCTTGGAGTCACAGCTGGTAACCACTACGACCCCTCCCCCCCCCCCGACCAGAGTGGCAGCATCCCATTTCCCCCCAAGATATTTGCAGTTTTTCATAAACCTTACTCGAGTGATTAATAAAATAGTTGCAGTTTTAAAACAATTTTTCATTGACTTTTCTATAAATATTACATCCTTCAGCCCTCAAATCACATGAACACATCTCTATTGGATTTGTATCGGAAAGGAAATTCAGACTCTGCTACGAATGGGCTGACAAAGTCCAGCACACCTTCACAAACAGTGATGCCCGGATCAAATGCAGTTCTTCCACAAGTATCATCTGAGACTAGGATTTCAGAAGGTGGATGGTTTATCGATAAGAACCCAAGCAAAAAAGAGAAAGACTTTTTTATCGATCTTTGTGCAGAAGAAGAGAGTGATGGTGTCAAACAGATGACGGAGGTAACCTTTTTAATATTAGTGTGGCAGTCCTAATCTTTCCTGTTTTATTGCTAAAGCAATAAAATATATAAAAGAATAATTCTAAAAAGTACTATTTTTTAAGAAACTGCGTGGTTAGACAAACTAAATTTTAAGGCTTTTACTAGCTGATCTTCATCAAAAGCCACTCAAATAAGCAACAGTTCTCCCCACCAATTAACCCATCACAAATTAACAAATTATTTTACTATTTATCAATACAGAGAGCAATGATTTAGCATCCAGAGAGCTGTGCAGCATTCCCAAGATTCTGTAAACGAGGTGGGGAAAACACAACTTTTGGGCCACATTCATCTCTTTAGGTCTTATTTTACAGAAATCTTTCTCCCATTTAATTCCTTTTTGGCTGAAAAATCACAAAAAGGCCCAAACTCTTATTGCATCCCATTGTTTTCCTGTATCCCCATCCTTTCCTCACAAATTAGGAAAATCTACCACATTTCAGCCAATTCCCAGAGCTGGAGGTGATTCATCATCATGCTTCCTGCCAGGAGGGATTGTACAGCCTCCCCCAACCACTCTGCAGTTGTTCATCTGCTTTAAACTATATAAAGGTTCCAGCCAATCCACCATGCTTCCCCAGTAATAAGATTGAAGTTTATTATTCTGAGGAATTATTGTTCAAACATGGGTTTAAGATCAAATACATTGCATCGTTGTGCATTATTTTTCTTTCTGAATATGTCGCTACATAAATTGTGTCAGTAAAGCCCATTTTTCTCGATTATACAATTTGTGTTGTAGAATGCCAAAGATGTGTCTTTCCTGGAGACTCCATCAACGAAACAAAGAAACAAGCGAAATAAAAGGAGAAAAGGAGAATTTCAGGATGTAGAAGAAGAAATACAGTCTGCTTTGAGGAAACAGAAAGGTTAGAGTACTGGTCTATACTTTGATGAAAAATTAGCTCTTACATTTTAAGAGTATTACTGATACTGCAGTAATTTTTGAAGTCGCAACAGCTTTTTCTGCCCAGTCTTTTCTGAAACCGTTGTTGGGTGTTTCTCTATGGTGTTTGGGAACAGCAGAACAACTTTCTTCTTATAGTAACTTTAACTTTTATTGCAGTTAAATCAAAAGGTTTGGAACTGCGGACCTCTTCAGTGAAATTTGAGGACATAGGAGGCAATGATGAGACTTTGAAGGTTAGATTTAACTCACTTATTTGACTTGATAAATTAAAATCGTAAACGGTGTATGAGCTCAGTGAAAGCTGCAGATATCTATATGTTAGCAGGTAATTGTAATTGCATTTTTGTGTGTGGAACTCTATCTGTTCCTCTCAGTCAAAATAGTGAGAGATTGAAGTAGCAAAATTTTTGTGAGTGTCAATTTTTCATGGTCCCATTCATTCAGTAGTTCAACTTTAATCATAATTAACAAATTTCTAATAATGTTGTTTGTACCTTCTGCTAAATGACATTATTTATTCTGTCCTTGTTCAGCAGTAAGAAAAATTAAACTCTGCAAATCTGCTTAATAGCATAATTCTGATTTTGCCAGTTGTATATGTGAGCATTAAAGGCGTGGTCTCTCCAAAATGTAGTCTAATATTCTTTCTGGTTGTACAGTTTGCAGTGCACATTGTTAGTGAACTTTCAAGCACATCTTAAAAAGATATGATTAAGGACTAGAAATGTTGGTTCTAAAACCAGCTCTTTCATTTCAGTGAAAATGTATTCTCATCTCAATCTGTGCTGTATCTACCCTTATACTTAAGGCACAGAGCAACACTAATAGCATTGACTAATTTTCTCAAGTCAACATTATTTCTGTTTACTGTACTAAGTCTTACAAATCCTTTATTTAACTAGCCCAACTCCCCCTTTTTCATTCTAGGAAGTATGCAAGATGCTGGTGCACATCCGTCATCCTGAAGTGTACAACCACTTAGGAGCTGTCCCACCCCGAGGATTTCTCTTACATGGGCCCCCAGGCTGTGGAAAAACATTACTAGCACAGGCAATCGCTGGGGTGAGGCTATTTGGCATGTGCTCTTTTTTTCTCTCCCTGAAACCCAAATATGGTTTAGACTCTGAAAGGGTGCAGCAGATGACTGATCATCTGAATAAGGCAAGAATCTAGTCTGTAGAGACTCCTGGGTCATCCTTGCTCTCTGTAGACTGCAGAGAGGAATTTCCTCAGTTATTTTCAATTAGTCTGGGAACTTAGCAGGAGCTTCCGTGTAGGGCAGTGGTTCTCAACCTGTGGGTCCTCAGATGTTTTGGCCTTCAACTCCCAGAAACCCTAACAGCTGGTTAACTGGCTGGGATTTCTGGGAGTTGTAGACCAAAACACCTTGGGACCCACAGGTTGAGAATCACTGGTGAAGTACAAGAAGAAGGAGAATTGAAACCAGGTATTGAAAAAAAAAAACCAAATGAGGAAGCCATGGTGTGGAGAAATGGGTCCATACCCTTTGTCATAAACTATGACAGATACTAGTAGTGAAGCAAGCTCAACGTTATCAAGAGAAGGGAGTTGCAGAAGTCAGTTTGACTAGTGGTCTGTGGACTAGGGCTCGTTCCAGAGGCATATGCTTCTGGTCCATTGAGAACTTCCATGAACAAAAGGAACAATAGTAGTCAATAAGTATAAATATGTTATTGGCTCTTGTCACATGGGGAAAATGCCAATCTTCCACATAAGGTATACTGCCTATGAGTATACACTGAGGCAAAAGAATCCATAATCTGAAGGCTAGTTGCATATTCCTCAACCAAAACCCTATATGGAGTTTGTTTCCAAAAGGTACCAAATCCATCTGAACAAATTTTACAGGAATAAAAAAAAACATGCTGAGGCTATGCATCCTTTTGCCGTAAAGTGCCATTTGATACATTTTGATAGTTTTGATCTGTACATAATAATCTACTCTCTAGCCAATAACATACTGCCATCTAAAATAATTTTTGTCTAGTTCTTTTTAGAAACAAACTCTCTCTTTCTCTCTCTTTTGGTTTCAAAATTACTTTTGCTCCCAATAGATCTGGAATTGAACATATTGAAGATTCCATTGTAAAACCATAAAATTAAGTGCAAAAACAACAAAACAAACCCCTACAATTCATTTTGTAATATTCAGAGTACCTGGTTTTGCATGAGCATAGAGGAAAACATTTTGTAATGCTTCACGTTTTGACATATTTTTTGTTCGAATATCCACTTCTTGTCTGCTCAAGCTTCCGAAAAATAGGACCTTGTTACCAAGTTTTGTGTCTCTCTTCTTCTTATAGTGCAAACATTTCTAGAAGCCACAGTGGTACAATCCAGGGCTCCTTATTGGGTCCCTGTATGCTGAATAAAGCACAGCAAGGTCTTGTGTAACCTTCAGCAAATGACTTAAAGTAATTGCTATTCTCCACCCACCCTCCAGCAATTCAGCCCTGTGTTATAGAGACCTCTTTCATCATTCTGAAACTAGATGAGTATTTTTCTGTGGTTCTGTTTTTGTTCTAGGAACTTGAATTGCCGATACTTAAAGTAGCTGCTACTGAGATTGTGTCAGGAGTATCTGGTGAATCAGAACAAAAGCTACGGGAGCTCTTTGACCAAGCTGTGGTGAGAATGCAAACTGAACTGTAAAGTCTTCGTATGCTTTTCATTTTGTTTCTCTTTGTTTCAAATAGCATTTCTCTTTGCCTGTATAGGAAAATCTGTTGTTTCTCCAGGGTTGGCAGACAAGTAGCTGTCGTTCAAGGATAGCAATACACATTTCAGCCAGGTAGTAAGATGAAGTGATCTGTAGGGTTGTGCAATTTGACTGGACCATGATCAATTTTCGGTATCCAAATTTCGGTGGATATCCGAATCCACTTTCAGGAGCCTCCCAAAATCGGCTAATGGAAAAAAAGCCATTTTCGACTCGGCAACTGAAAAATCTGTGAAGATCTGGCCTATTGGTGACAATGAGGGACTTACGAGGCACCCCTTTCCGGCATCAGACTTAAGAAAACACCCTTTCCAAGATCCTTTACCCTTCTGCCTTTCAAGGAGACCTGGGTTTAAGACAAGGGCTTAAGAAAACACCTTTTCTGGGATCCTTTCCCTTCTAGTAGCTGTCTCCCTTCCCATATTCCACATGTAGTCAAAAGAAACCGAAAGCAGTGATTTTTCAGCAGTCACTGTTCTGTTGCAGCTGAAAAAAATTGGCGGTAGAACCCATGCTGTTATGGGTGTTGGAACCAGCTGAAAACTGATTTTGAAAACGGATCCATGCACAACCCTAGTAATCTGCTTTTGATGGCACAAGGTGGGATGGTTTTAAGACGTGATAGATAAAAGGAGGAAATCATATCTTAACCACATTCCTCCATTGTAAATAGATTATCTCTTTTAAAAAATCTCTGAATCTGAAGTGGGCTTGGAATGTATTGTTTTTTTAAAATAAAATAAACAAAACATAAATTCCATAGAAAATCAATCAAATTAAGTAATAAATTATTGCTATTATGTCTAGAACAGCTGTTCGTTATCTAGATTAATTTTAGTTTTATATGAACAACGTCTAGTTGATCATAGCATTCAACTTCCTATGTTAACCTCAGATAAGAGATTCTTGTAAAGATAATATCTGAGGAGAAAGGACTGCATTCAAACTTTTCAACAAGAAGCTTCAGCCTTGGTTCCTAGCATCTCCTCGTGGGGCTAGCAATACCACTTATCCCAAAGGGGAAAATCTCTCTTTTTGCTTCTCTTGTTTCTTTGTTGCTGGTGACGAGTGGAGAGACCTGATGCTGGAATCTCTTTATATCTTTTCAGTATTATATCTCTAATCTCATTCCATTCCTCTCATTTTTCCTTCTATTTGCTAGTCTAGCTACAGTCTGACCATGTGATATTGATTCATGATTGTTCTGCCACTCAAGAGTTGATGTTGGCAAAAGATTTGGGGAGCTGTGATCTAAACGAGTGCTTCCGTGCTTTCTCCCATATCCTACTCCCAAATCCGTTCTTGGTGGTTGTGGATACCTGTGTGGGGAAATCCCTCTTAGAAGATAGAGTTTTCTGTGGCTAGATTGCTCATAAAACATTTATCTGGATTAAAACTACTGTTTGGAGTTCAAGCCACTGGTACTATACAGAATTTCCAGCTACTATTTAATTTGAAATTTTAAAAAAACATAATAAACTGAGAGTTTCTATCAAGTTTCTGTGACAGCCCTGATGTATTTTCCCCTTTACTTCTTAGACCAGTGCCCCATGCCTTCTGTTCTTAGATGAAATTGACGCGATCACTCCCAAAAGGGAAGTTGCTTCAAAGGACATGGAACGAAGAATTGTGGCCCAGCTTCTGACTTGCATGGATGGTTAGTCCTGTCCTGTTCCTTTTCTCTGTTGTCCCCACTTTCCATACTATGAGTAAATTGCTTCATTAAATCTTTAGAGAAAAGTCCAATGTTGGTATTTGTTTGCATTTAAAGAAAATTTTTAGTTTTGTGTCTTGCCAGCCATAGCTTTTTCCTGATCTCTTTTTATAATTTCAAATTCCAAGAAGGAATTATTCCAGAGAGAAAGAGCAGAATACACATAAATGAACGATCCAATGGCACCTAAAAATGTAACTTATTTTTCAAGCAAATGTGTTCATGAAACAGATGCATGTTTCATCACAGGTTGCAGATATACAGATTGACAGGGTACTGCCAGAAGAAAATAAAATGTGTTGCAAAAGGTCAAACAGTGCCGAGGAAAGCTGTTACTGTGACAAAGTGTTATGCATAATCACAGCATTCAGTCAAATAAATACAGTTTTCAGTCAATATGATTTTGATGTGCCTTTTATACTAGCAGTTGCGTGCAATGATGAGACATCATAAGATTAAATGTTTTCTACATCCGTTTGTGAAAACACACTGTTCTTCTTGACTACTCCCACTAGCAGACGAATGATGGGATTCCTGTCAAGTGGTAAAGTGTGGGAAGGTTCAGATAAGCCAGGAGTCTTCAGGGACCTTGGCTTATCAGCTTTGAGTAATGTGGTTGTGCATTGTGCTCAAATGATCCTTCTTGCAGCAGGAGTGGCTGAAATAATGGGTTTTGGGTTTGGTTTTGTTGTTGTTGTTGTTATTGTGTTGCCTAAATAAGTGCACAACTCTTGCTCTGACTTAATTGCTTCCCCTGTTTTCATGAGTCAGGCAAGCAACCCAAAAAGCTAAGACTGCCACAAGCTGTGACCAGACATTAATTCTTTCACCTGAGTTCTAAGTAGCCCCATCTTTACTTGTTTGCCCAGCTTTGAGATGCACTTTACATTTCTCTGGCCTCTTTAGAGGTACACTAGAGTCTCACTTATCCAACATAAACGGGCCGGGAGAATGTTGGATAAGCAAATATGTTGGATAATAAGGAGGGATTAAGGAAGAGCCTATTAAACATCAAATCAGGTTATGATTTTACAAATTAAGCACCAAAACATGTTATACAACAAATTTGACAGAAAAAGTAGTTCAATACGCAGTATTGCTATGTATTAATTACTGTATTTACAAATTTAGCACCAAAATATCATGACGTATTAAAAACATTGACTACAAAAATGCGTTGGATAATCCAGAACGTTGGATAAGTGAGTGTTGGATAAGTGAGACTCTACTGTACCTGAAAGCTTGTGTAGGATTTTTTATGTGTGTCTTTGCATAATTGGGATTTCGTTTGGGATTTCATATTGTATGGTGGTTAAAAGCTGAACATTTGGAAGTCCCTGATTAAAGTTATACTTCTTTTTGAACCCACTAGGGGGCTCTAGACAACCAGCTGTCTTTTCTAGTCTGTTCTTAATCTGCAAGTATTATTTATTTATTTATTTATTTACAGCATTTATATTCCGCCCTTCTCACCCCGAAGGGGACTCAGGGCGGATCACATTACACATACAGGCAAACATTCAATGCCTTTTAACAGAACAAAGACAAGACAAACATGGCTCCGAGCGGGCCTCGAACTCATGACCTCCCGGTCAGAGTGATTCACTGCAGGATTCATTGCAGCTGCTCACCAGCCTGCGCCAAGTACAGACTAGTCATTTGTCCGGGCTGCTTTGATTGTGCTTTTCCTGCATGGCAGAGGGTTAGGCTACATGACCCATGTGGTCTCTTCCAAATTTATTATTCTATGATTCCATAAAATGGATTATACCAGCTGATGTTAAATATAGCTGAAGATGTAACAGAAATTATAAAGAGCTTTGAAGGCTTAACTATTTTAACTGTTTTATTCTTATTTTATTGTATTATGATGTACTGGTAGTGATCCTACCAGTTGTGTAAGCCGCCTTGAGTCCCCTCGGGGAGAAAGGCGGAGTAGAAATATTGGAAATAAATAAATAAATAAACAGTGCCATGCTGAGTAGTATTAGCCTGGCAGCAATCCCTCTTTCAGTATTGTATTTAGATTGTAGTGAACTGTTTATTTATTATTTTATTCATTTACATCCCACATTTTTCCCAATAATGAGACACAAGGCAACTTGTGTCTCATTATTATACCTCACAACCTCTGAGGATGCCTGCCATAGATGTGGGCGAAACGTCGGGAGAGAATGCTTCTGGAACATGGCCATACAGCCCGGAAAACACACAACAACTCAACAAGGCAACTTTTTAAGAACAATACAGGTTAAACCTGTACAAACACAGCAACAAAATATAAGTGATATATCAAGTAGTATAATATAAAGTAATGTAATAAAAGTAATATAGTACAAAATATAAATGTACTATATAAATATAAAGTACTAGCTGTGCCTGGCCACGCGTTGCTGTGGCTTTTTGGATTTGTTTGTTGGCCAGGTGGATTAGTAGTGAATAGTCTTGCAGCCGCAAAGTGTGGCCGTTTTCTTCCTATTGTAATCCTAGTTTGGTGAGCTGGAATACACTGAATAGTTTCAGTGTGGCAGGTATGCATGCTGTTATTAGTCACCTTGATTAGCATGTAATGGCCTTGCAGCTTCAAAGCCTGGCTGCCTTCTCCCTGGGGGGATCCTTTGTTTGGAAGTGCTAGGTGGCCCTGATTGAACCCCTTCCCTTCCTGTCCAGAGAGTTGAAGAAGGACCAGCAGAAGACAGGGCTCAGTGGAAGGCGCCTCCCCCAGGCTGCTGTAATCAATAGCAATGATATTTAGTAATAATATGAAGGATGTGGGTAGACTACAATTTCTAAACAATCTTGGGTCAGTTCCCCCAAAACTTCCCCAATATTCACAGTTGGCCATGTTGGGTCTGTGTGCCAAGTTTGGTCGAGATCAATCACTTGCTGGGTTCAGTGTTCTCTGAATACAAGTGAGGTACAATTTCCAGACCCCAAAATTGTGGCAGTATTCACAGTTGGGCATGTTCAGTCTGTGTGCCAAGTTTGGTCCAGATCTGACGTTGGCTATCTTCAGTGCTCTCTGGATACAGGTGAAGTACAACTCCTGGATAGCAAATTCAACCACCTCCAAACCCCGCTACTATAGCAAGTTGGCCGTGTTGGGTCTTGGACTGCATTTGATTGGGTTGTGTTATATGGGTCTACACTGCCTTATTATTATTATTATTATTATTATTATTATTATTATTATTATATAATGCGGTTTGAACGGCCTTGGACTGCTTTACATGGGTCTATGCTGACCATATAATTCAGTTTGAACTGCATTGGTCTTATATTTGTTTTCAGTGGCTGCATTTCAATATTAATGTCTAGACCATACAGGGTTATGTGATGGCATACTATGGGGCATAGCATTAATACAAACTCTCAAGCAACCAGAGACGACTCTCAGTTATCCAGCATTGACCACTCCCCATGGATGCCAGTTAAATGAGAGTCAACTGTCATAGCATTAATACAAACTCTCAAGCAACCAGAGATGACTCTTGGTTATCCGACATTGACCGCTCCCCACGGGTGCTGTGTCAGAGTGTGCAGAAGCTTTGAAGTTTTGGAGCACAGAAGAACTGACACTTTGAGACTTCAGTAAAAGCAAACATATAGCTTTACTGAGTAGAGCAAATATACAGCACACACTAGCATTGACATCCAATAAGACAAAGGACACTGAAGTAAGAGGAATGAACGAAATCTTATCTCTGAATCCTCCCTATGTGTTCCAGGCACACTCAGGGTCACATCTTCACAGTTCATTAGAGGCTTGACTGATTAACCCTTTCAGTGTCAATACACTCTCTGCTGATGCCATCAGATTACATTCACAAGCATTGCACAAAATTACATTTAAACAGTCACATTACATTAATCTTACATTAACATGCTGGTTAAATGAGAGTCGACTGTCATAGTATTAATACAAACTCTCAAGCAACCAGAGACGACTCAGTTATCCGGCATCAACCACTCCTCACGGGTGCCAGTTAAATGAGAGTCGACTGTCATAGCATTAATACAAACTCTCAAGCAACCAGAGATAACTCTGTAATGTTCTAACCATTTATAATTTAAACTAAACAGCGAAACTGAGGCCCTGGGCTGAGTGGGTTGCTAGGAGACCAAGTGGGCGGAGCATAGCCTTCTTTCAGCATACCAAGTGGGCGGAGCTTAGCCTTCTAACTGGCAGCTATTGGATAAAAACAATTATTCCTCTCCCTCTAATTAGGACTTTATTTTTCTTTCCTTTTTGTTGTCTTGTCCTTGAGGCGTGGATGAGGGGTTGTGCTGTCAATTTTCGAGGTTGTGGGGTGTTTAGTTTTGTTGTTTTATCCGGTGCCATGATTTCATCACTCTTTTATATATATATATATATATATATATATATATATATATATATATAAATTTAAAAGATACTTTTAAAAACCAAATAATCTGGAAAGTAAAAAACCTTTTAAAGTAATTCAAAGACCATATAAAATCAACCTAACAGTACAAGAAACCATTAAACATTAATCACAATTACTTTCTCAAAGGTTGACAAAATGTTTTTACTAGCTAGGGGAAAAAGAACGGGAGCCATCCTATTTCTGAAGGCTAGGAGCAGTTACTAAGAAGACCCTCTCTCTTGCTTCAGATAAACAAGACTAAGAAGGTAGTGGGATAGAGAGAGGTGTACCTCTCGGAAATCTTAGAGCAGAAGTGGATGCAGGTGAAATAGCATAGATGGATATGGCATTTCATATAGCATGAATTCAAGCCATGCAGGGCTTTTCACCAGTACTGGAGCCTTCAGTTTTCCAGATCTTTTGGCCTCCTGCTCCCTGGATCCTGTTTCTGCATAGCCAGTGGTAAAGGTGTTGTCAGTACACATTTCAGTCTAAAATATCTAAAAGACCAAAGGTTATCCATCCTTGGTTTAAGGAGAAGGTAAAACTTCATATGTATTTTGACGTAATTCCACATTATTCATATTGTTTATTGTGTGACTTTACGAAAGCTATGGCAATCATGCTGTTCTGCATCAGTGCTCGTATAATTAACAAGCCTTACTTCAATGGCTGTGTAGCATAAACAGCAATGTTCTGATACAAAGCACAACCTGTCTCATTGGTTGTATATATGTGTGTTGTTTCTTTCCTTTGTCTCTCAGATCTGAATAATCTGGCTGGCACTGCTCAGGTGCTGGTAATTGGAGCAACCAACAGGCCTGACTCATTGGAGCCAGCCTTGAGACGTGCAGGAAGATTTGACCGAGAAATTTGTTTGGGGATTCCAGATGAAGCAGCCAGAGAAAAGTTTGTCAGCTTTTTAATATATATTTTTCTTTTGTGGGTGGATTCAGATTTTGACTTCCGAGATCCTGAACTCAAACACATCCCTTACAGCAGACGTTTTGGCCTTGCATCTCCCAGAAATCTTAACAGCTGGTAAACTGGCTGGGATTTCTGGGAGTTGTAGGCCAAAACACTTGGGGACTCACAGATTGAGAACCACTGCCTTACAGCATTTGTGGTTCTGCCACAGCCACCTAGGAAAAACTACATGATGGACCATGAATTATAGAGTTTCTTCTGAAAAAGTATATAGTTAATCAACCTGGTTCTCATGCCATATCCTTACGCTGCATAATCATGTTTTCTCTTTCTCTAAGGCAGATTTTGGTCACAGTGTTTTAGCCTTTTGTCCAAGTGTCTGGACTATTAAGTAGTGCCCAAACCTTTTTTCTTTCCTTACTTCCTTATAACTTTTTGAACCTTTGAGTGAAGCACATTCCATGCTTGACATGATTGGTGTGAATTTGTTGCCAGAGCTTAGGCTGGCCTAGCGAAAGTGAAGACTATTGATATGTAATCTCTAGCTATAGGATAGAAGTGAATGATGCCCTATAGTCCAGCCAACCTTTTTTGTCTTGCGTACCATTTGGCTTTGAAGAGATAACCTTATTGGAACAAGTGGGTGGCTCCAATAGGATGTTTCATTGCCCATTGAAGAATCGAGGGCTTTGTGAAGTGAGTGTTAACCCCATTCACATCAGCTATAATCATACATATGCCAAAATTGCATAGCCACAAGTGGCCATTAGCCATTTTTAGAAGTCTTCTGTTTCCTCAAATGGACAGCTTTTTTACAGACTAAATTTTGTGATAGCCCAAAGGAGGTGGAAGTATCAGATGTTTGGCGGTATGGAGGTTGGGAAGTCTTTAATTTGAACTTAAATGTTGTTGACAGCCACATAACGAATTGGTTGATAACATTTTTAATATGTTGTAATGCATTTAGGTGTTTCAGTGATCATTTCAATATTTAATCATAAATCATCCACTACGTCATGAGCCCCCTCACCATCTATCTAGTACATACATACTATAAATCAGGAAAGTATGAAACCTTTTCTCAGTTGGCAGTCATGTGTCTTTGTAGCACTCAGACAGGTTAATTTTATCTGCAATCCTGGGAATGTTTTGCAAGGCATTTCATGTGATTGAGTGCCCTGAAAAATCAGGATTTCTGTTTGCATGGAGGGCTATTTGTGTAGAGACGCTTTTATACTCCAGTTTTTTAAAGAGAGAAAACAAAAAATACTTGACCCCCCTCTCATTCATTCCAATTTTCCTGAATACTAGAGTAGTTACTGCTACTATTGCTTTTGCTTCTTTGTTTAACTAAGTAGTCTTGTCTCATTCTCTCTTCTTTAGTAGATCCTCAGAATGTATGTTAAAGAACTGGTATGTTTCTTTTAATGAGGACTGAAATATTTATGTAGACCTTTATTTTATCCTCAGAATCCTGAAGACACTCTGTCGAAAACTTAGACTCCGAGAATCGTTTGACTTTGGACACTTGGCTCATTTGACTCCTGGCTACGTTGGTGCTGATCTCATGGCGCTTTGCCGTGAAGCAGCAATGTGTGCAGTCAATAGAGTTCTTGTTAAACCGGATGTTGAGAAACAAGAAGTTATGAGAAAGGGAGAAAGAACATCTGGAGAAGACATGAAGAGGAATATAGAAGAGTTTGTAAGAAACAATACTGAAAAGGCAGATCTACCCACTAAAGTATATACTTGTTGACTGGAATCTACTTTAACTCACTAATATTTCTCTCTTTGGTGGTATAAAACAGACTCCCTTTCCTAGGACCAAAAAAGGATTTTGTAATAAATAAATACAGTAGAGTCTCACTTATCCAACATAAACAGGCCGGCAAAACGATGGATAATCAAAAATGTTGAATAATAATAAGAGATTAATGAGAAGCCTATTAAACATCAAATTACGTTATGATTTTACAAAACATCATATTTTACAACAAATTGATGGAAAAAGCAGGTCAATATATGGTAACGTTATGTAGTAATTACTGTATTTACAAATTTAGAACCAAAACATCACAATGTATTGAAAACATTGACTACAAAAACATTGACTACTAAAAGGCAGACTGCATTGGATAATACAGAATGTTGGATAAGCGAAGGTTGGATAAGCGAGACTCTACTGTAAGTCAAAAACTGTCAATATAATTAGATTGCTTGGGTCCATTTAAAATGTCACAAAGTGGTGAGCAAGCTTTAGAGTTCTGTAGAACTCATCTTTGGATTCGGTTTGGGCAGGGAATCTTGTATGCTGCCCTGAACTGCTTGGAGGAAAATAATGTAATGCTAGTAGCAATGGGTAAGAATGGGTAGTCTAACATTCTAAAGTGGAAACAGGGCAAAGTTATGTGTTTGACTTAAAGAAGTAATGTTGAATTTCCTGACCTGCATGCTACTGACATGTTGTAATCTAGATGACAAGTGGCAGTCTGGGAGAAGTTGTTGGACTGCGTTTCCCAGTGTTCCTCATCATTGACTATACAGGCAGCCCCCAAACTATGAACAAGATAGGTTCTGTAGGTTTGCTCTTAAGTTGAATTTGTTTGTAAATTGAAACAGGTACATTTAAAAAGTATATATGTGTGTAAGCTTTGGGTAGCATAGGGAAGGGTTAACAGCTCTGATGTTTGTTTTGCTGTCTGTGCCCCTGTTCAGAAGATTTCACCTCATTATCTGTCCCTGTGATAATTGGATTTTGGAAAATGTGGCTTGTTGTGGAAACAAGAATTGACGATAAAGCTTCAGTAGAGACACCTCTTTCCCATGATAACTCTTCCAGGAGTGAATTTCCCTTTTGAAGGGTGAATTTGTCTCACTTCCTGTTTTCTCACCCCCGTTCTTAAATATGAGTCATTTGTAGGTCAGATGTTTGTAACTGGGGACTGCCTGTACTGGCTAGGGTTCTGGAAATTGTAGTCAGACTGCATTTAGAGGACTGTGCAAGTTGCTTTTTGCATATAAACTGTATTTATCATTTTTGTACTGCAGTTATTGGGATAAGGGGTGCTTTATCAAATGTTTTGCTGAAATCAAGTTAAATTGTGTCCCCAATGTATTGACAGCCCAGTAAGCTAGTAACCCAGTTCTTTAAAAAATTAATAGATAAATATTAAGTGAGTCAGTGTGATGTAATGTTTTGAGTGTTGGACTAGGACTCTGGGAGACTATTTAGCTTTAGAAACCCATTGGGCAAGTCTGAAGAAATATTGAGGGGAAAAACATGATAGGTTCACCATGGGGTTGCCATAAGTCACCAACAACTAGATGGCACACAACAGCAAATTCCAAACAAAGACATCATGGCACCTGTTAAACATATTCCAAGTTTCTTGTGACCAAATGCCTTTCATTTCACCCCACCTAATCATATCCATTTCATAATCTTGTTTTCATCTTCATTAGGATGAATTGCAAAGGCTGCTCCAGTTGCTAAAGGAACCAGATCCTCTGGGAGAGGATAAGTTGCAAAAGCTGTCCATTGAGTTGAATGACTTCATTGTCGCACTGTCTTCAATGCAACCCTCTGCCAAGAGAGAAGGCTTTGTCACAGTCCCCGATGTGACGTGGGCAGACATTGGAGCCCTAGAGGACATTCGGGAGGAGCTCACCATGGCAATACTGGTAGGAGTGGGCATATTTGCAAAATCGTTTGAATACATACATGCAGGGTTGCAATCTGTTGCAGAGATTAGGTAGTATTATAGTGTTGCCAGTAGTTCTGAACTAGAGCCTTTTTTTACTTGTTGCTTAGAAATGTAAGAGGCAGAACTTTCCTTAATTTCATCTAAAAAGTAGTGAGCAAAGTTCAGATTTGTTTTATTTTAAAATCAAAGCTAAGTGACTTGACTTGTAGCAATGAAATTATTCAGAAAAGCAGAGCATAACTTGAGACACCAAAACAACAAATATTGTTGGGAATATACTGCTCAATCTATGAGCAAGGAACGCTCTAAGTCTCTCAGTAATCCGGAGGTACAGTACCTGATTAGAACAGCACATAGGCAAACAGCTGAGTTTTCATTCCAAATCAGGAAAGCTTTTATCTTGAAGTTTCAGTAGCAAAAATTACCACAGCTCTGTACAAATATCACAGTCTTGCCTTGTTGCCAACAACACCAACACAACATATTGGTTGTTCCACATTTATACAAAACTCAGCCAATCACTTACTGTGTTTCATCATCCCTGGTGCTTAAACATTACCATATTCTTTTGCATAGTGAATTCAAACGCAGTATTATCCTGACCTAGCAATTAGCTGGATAGGGCGTCACATTTGGCTTCTTGCCAAAATCTTGACAAATATAACCAGAATACATATTTAGATACATTTTTCAATTAGACAGCTTAGTTATCCTAATATAATATGCAAATATTGAGTTTTCCAAATTCTTCATCAGGCATGCTCAGATCAGACTATATACTACGTATATCAGCCCAGTTTGGTTTCTGTTTTCTTTATTTATGTGATACACTATCAAAAGCTATCAATGCCTTTGTTAACACCAAGTCAGTCCTTGAGTATCCTCTTCCTTTTGAACTGTGGGAGTTATTTATCACCTATCCTGATTAAGAGGTCCTAACATGAAACTAAGAATACTAATATAAAAATATCTTCTGTTGTCATATATGTTTAATGTATACCCCATCTTTCTCAGTATACCTTAGGAAAAAAATAAATCTCTGGCACAGATGTTAGAATGGATCCCACAGTTTGCAGATTAGAAGCTAACCTCAGGAGCACCACACCACAGTAGAAGCCAGCCACTGCTGAGAGCTTCAAAGCCATCTATCCTAAAATCTGTCCATCAAAATATAAAGCTTCATTTCCCTCTTTTAAAAACAGAATGATTGCTGTGATGTATCAAAATGTCTTCCTCTTTCAATGCATTCTGTCTACTCTCTGTTTTTGAGTGTTTGAATCTTGTGTCAGTCGCTTGGGAAAAAACAAGCCTGCTCCCTCTTCCTTATGACATCCTTTCACATGTTTATACATAGCTATCATGTCTCTTCTCAACCTCTTCTTCAGGCTAAACATACCTAGTTCTTTAAGACACTCCTCATAGTGCTTGTTCTCCCTTGGTCATTTTAGTCGCCTTCCTCTGGACACCTTCCAGCTTGTCAATACCTCTGTTAAACTGTGATGCCCAGAATTGGACATAGATTCCAGGTGCAGTCTAACCGGAGGAGAATAGAGAGACACCATGACTTCCCTTGATCTAGACATTATACACCTTTTGATGCAGCCCAAAATCCAATTGGCTTTTTTAGCTGCTGCATCACTTTGTTTGCTCATGTTCAACTTGTTGTCCACAAAGATTTCAAGATGTCCTCACATGGGCTGTTGTCGAGCCAGACATCAAACATCCTGTATCTTTGCATTTCATTTTTTTCATCCTAAGTGTAGTATCTTACATTTGTCCTTGTTGAAATTCATTTTGTTATTTTTGGGCCAGCTCTCTAATCTGTTAAGGTTGTTTTGAATTCTGTTCATGTCCTCTGGAGTATTAGCTTTCCCTCCTAATTTAGTGCCATCTGTAAACTTGATAAGCACACCCTCTAAACCTTCATCCAAGTCATTAATAAAGATGTTGAACAGTATTGGGCCCAGGACCGAACCCTGTGGCAGTCCACTAGTCACTTCTTTCCTGGATGAAGAGGAACAATTGGTGAGCACCCTTTAAGTTCAGTTGCTTAACCAATTACAAATCCACCTCACAGAAGCATTGCCTAGCCAAATTTGGCTAGTTTGTTTGCAAGAAAGTGATGGGAGACTTTGTTGAAGGCCTTACAGAAATTAAGATGTGCTACAGCCACAGCATTCCCTGCATCTACCAAGCTTGTAACTCTATCAAAAAAAGAGATAAGATTAGTTAGTATGACTTGTTTTTGAGAAATCCGTGTTAACTTTTAGCAATCACAGCCTTCCTTTCTAAGTGATTGCAGACTGCCTCCTTAATTATCTGAATAAGAATCTTTCCTGGTATTGATATCAGGCTGACTGGACAGTAATTGTTTGGGTGGACGTTAATTGTGTGGGTGACAAAGTGCTAATATCAAGGTTTTTTTTACTTATTTTGGCATCTTCTTGGCAGTTTATTTTTGGATTTGTTTTAATTTAGGAAATGCTCTCATGCCACTTTCAAAATCCTTCATCTATAGCAAAAATGTGTTAACAATTGCCAAAAATGAGGTTTTTTTCTAGTTTCACCCATGAGGCACCTGTTCTATTTCAGGCACCAGTAAGGAATCCTGAACAGTTCCAAGCCCTTGGCCTCACAGCTCCAGCTGGAATACTCCTTGCTGGCCCTCCAGGTTGTGGCAAAACACTGCTTGCTAAGGTAACTTTGCCAGCCTTGCTCTATTTTGCTAACTTGCTTTTAAGATAGATTTTCAGGTTATTGCTGCCAACTAGCTAAGGATTCTAAATATAATTTGTGCAAGTTCTCACTTTATATTTCTTAACCTTATGATTTGATGTTTATTGTATTTTATTATAAAACTCACATTTGTTTTGTCGTCTCTATGTGCCACAAATAATGTGAAGTTGTGTGATAACTATTAATTTAGATGACTCTAGAAGGTGCTTGGTAAATGTAATAGTGGGAAGGCTTATCATTACCTATTCTCATGGTGTGTATATGGAATTTGTAGAACTAAAAAAAGTGTTTTCTCTTGACTTAATATACTGGAGTACAATTATGAAAATGAATGGTAAGAGATTCTGGGCAAACAGAAAGATGTATCCCTCACAGCACTGAGTGGACAAAAATTAAAGCTACAACGTTTTATGATTAATCTTGGCTTTAAAAGGAAAAAATAGTATATTTTATTGGCAGCAATTATTTGTGATAGGAGCCCTGGTGTGTTAAAGCACTGAACTGCTGAACTTGCAGACCGAAAGGTCCCAGCTTCAAATCCCGGGAGCGGAGTGAGCGCCCGCTGTTGCTCCAGCTTCTGCCAACCTAGCAGTTCGAAAACATGCCAATGTGAGTAGATCAATAGGTACCGCTCCGGCGGGAAGGTAACAGTGCTCCATGCAGTCATGCCGGCCACATGACCTTGGAGGTGTCTACGGACAACGCCGGCTCTTCGGCTTAGAAATGGAGATGAGCACCAACCCCCAGAGTCAGACATGACTGAACTTAACGTCAGGGGAAACCTTTACCTTTACCTTATTATTTGTGATGTTCAGAACACTTGGGGACTACAGTTCCTAGGATCTTCTGACAATTACTAATAGCTACACTTGCAGAAATGTTCCGGGATTCATTGTGTAGAAAAGGTAACACCTCTGAGCCATTATGGTACTCTTGTATGCACTAGTTGTAGCTGTATGATCACCTAATGCAGGGGAGCCATGGCAAGAGATAGCTGTGTTCTTTTTGTCCTGTCTGTGGTCTTCCTAAAGGCCTAATTGGCCACTGTGGGTAACAAGATACTGGACCTCATGTTAAAAATTGTTGGTGATTAAATAAGAGTGAAATTCATGAATCTAGTAGTGGTATGCATTCGGGACTTACTTTGTCCCATTTCGTGTCACGGCTTTCGGTGAGGCCCTGTTCCATTTTTGTCTGACCTCCCGTAATCGGGAGGTCAGACATTTGTTCTGTTTTGTCTTCCAGGCCAGAAGATCTGTTTTCTTTT
The DNA here is from genome assembly GCF_035594765.1 of Anolis carolinensis. Lineage (NCBI taxonomy): Eukaryota > Metazoa > Chordata > Lepidosauria > Squamata > Anolidae > Anolis > Anolis carolinensis. The sequence continues at coordinate 37,774,173 of NC_085841.1, read as the reverse complement.
GGCCCAAAGCACCTGGGTCTATGGGTGAAGGCTTTGGGCCTACACACCTGGGCCCCGCAGGACCTGCAGTCGGGTGCCGATTCAACACTCGACTGCAGGCCCTGTGAGGCCTGTGTGCATAGGCCCAAAGCCTTCCCTGCTAGGCCTGGGTGCCCAGGCCTACAGGTGCAGGCTGTGGGCCTATGCACCTGGGCCTCACAGGGCCTGCAGTCGAGTGCCGAGTAAGGAGCGCTCCTTACTCGGCAATCAGGTGCAGGCCCTGTGAGGCCCAGGTGCGTAGGCCCAAAGCCTGTACCCATAGCCTGGGAGCTTTGGGCCTACGGGAGCTTTGGGCCTACGAGTGTAGGCTTTGGGCCTGTACACCTGGGCCTCACAGGGCTTGCAGCCAATCGATCTGAAAAGCAGGCTTGGAACCGATATCGGCTCCCGTCTGCCTTTTGTTTCCAGTTTGTTCAAGGGGGGACCTTTCAATTTCATGCCATCCGAATGGATGGTACAAAATGAAAATACAAATGAAACAAAAGCAACAAATACCATGCACATCTCTAGAATCTAGGGTCAGTTATAAAGCTGCATTGACCCTAAAGCAATGTAGGCAATTTTGTTATTCCACATCCATGGTACAGACTGGTAACACTTGTAGTTTCTTGACGGAATGCAATTTCCTGCAGTATATTCCACACTAAATCCAATATTTAATCCCAACTTCAAAAAAAAATTGAACTGTTCAGTCACTACTCATGTAGGGATTGTTGTAGTAAAGCCTGTGAATAACGTTACAGACAGTAGTATGGGTGCCAGAAGGGGGAAAAGGGTTACTCGGGAGCAGGAATCGGATGATGAGCAGCAGAGAAAGAGGATCCGGGACATACTTACAGAGCCTACAGATGAGGAGTCATTTGAAGGATTCTCTGGGGATGATAATGTTGCAGACAGTAGTATCGGTGCCAGAAGGGGGAAAAGGGTTACTCGGGAGCAGGAATCTGATGATGAACAGCAGAGAAAGAGGATCCAGGACATACTTACGGCACCTACAGATGAGGAGTCGTTTGAGGGATTCTCTGGGGACGATGGGAGACACCATGGATTGGACTAAGATAAGAGAAGTGCAAGCTATTTGTGAGGCGCCAACAACTAGTGATACCTTTATGGGGTTCTCTGGGGGTGAAGAGTGGTTAGTTGTAGTCAAGAGATATTTAGGGGAAATTTGCAATTCTGTAGGAGAACACATGATTTGTGTACAAAAAGTTCCAGCTCAGCCCTCTCTATAGGGTTAGGAAAGACAGCTATTAGAAATCCCGGAAAGTCAGTATCCATCAGTGTCTGTAATACAGAAGCTAGGCAGACCAGTAGTCAAAGTACTTTCTTGAATTCCTTTCTTTGATTTGTTTGTGTGTTTCTATAATTTATTGTTTGCTATGGGACATGAGAGAAGCCTCCCACACGGATGGTAAAACATCTAACATCCAGGCGACCCCTGGGCAACGTCCTTGCAGACAGCCAATTCTCTCACACCAAAAGCAACTTGCAATTTCTCAAGTTGCTCCTGACATGGAAAAAATTGTTTGTTATTGAGAGGAGCTTTGTGGCTGAAAATACACTTTAAACTATTATTATTAAATCAACTATATCTTCTTGTTTTCTTGGTAGGCTGTAGCAAATGAATCTGGACTGAACTTCATTTCTGTGAAAGGCCCTGAACTATTGAATATGGTGAGTTCTGTTTTTATTGCTCAGTTATCTGATTATGTTAGAATGTATTCAAAAATTCAAAAGCAGTGCTTTGGACAAACATGTCCAATCATCCAGTATTGTTTTGTTAATCTGTAAGCCCAGAGATTCTACACAAAGTTATGTTGTGTAAAATTCCTATTTCAGTACGTTGGGGAAAGTGAACGAGCTGTACGTCAGGTTTTCCAGCGTGCAAGGAATTCAGCACCGTGTGTCATATTCTTCGATGAAGTTGATGCTTTGTGTCCTCGGAGATCCGACCATGAGGTGAGGCTACAACCATTTCCCTCAGTCACTTAGCTGAGATAGGAGGAATATTAATGAATGTGTTATATCAGTTGTATTTACTTTTAAAATTGGAAGGGTTTAAATTCAGTGGAAACTTCCTTTTCTCTCTTTCTGAGGCCAGGGCCATGGCAGTTGGGATCAAGGGAGGGCCTTTCATCTGCTTCTGGGCCTAGGCACCATAATCTCCCAAGGACAGTTGGGACAGCATTTCCTGCCCCACACACCTCTTTATGACCCCAGCAAATTGGGTTTAGGGGCCCACTTCCTCTCTAAACTTGAAGGCTTTTTTATTTATCTCAAGATGGGCCAGTTAAGGTTGGCATCTTTATGTGCACTCAGGTGTTACAAAAGCAGCTAATTCTTGGATTCATTTCCATTAATCGCCAAAGGAAAGGGAAATAATAATAACCCTGAAATCAGATAAAATATTGTTTATATCTGTTTTTGCTTTATATTTTTGTTCCTCCTTAAAAGTTATGATGGTCTTGATATTCTTAGAGTTGATCTTTTTTGTGTGGAATTGATAGTTCAAAAGTAGTTTAACTAGTGCTGCAAATGAGCCAAGAAATAATATTGCATCATCCAGAGAGAAGATCGACAAAGGCTATGAAGAACGTCAACCTTCTCCCTCCAGATTGTTGACAAAATAGTCAGTTTATGTTGTCTTTACAGTTTCACTGTATTCTCATTATTTCAGTCAGGTGCCAGCGTCCGGGTAGTGAACCAGTTGCTAACAGAAATGGATGGCCTAGAATTTCGTCGTCAAGTTTTTATTATGGCAGCTACAAACAGGCCAGGTAACAACAATTAAGAAACTAGAGCTAGTCTTAGAAGCACCACATAGCTATTGCTCTGTTGTATGCTCATATGTTTGTCCACAATAAAGGATGGGACTTAGCCACTAGTGAGATGTCAGTACAGAAATACTGTAGAGATAAACTTATTATTGGAAATGTGAAAGGCATGATGTTGGGTTTCTCAAATCACATCAAAGCTGCCTCCAGACTTGGAGATCTTCCACCTTTTTGGTTCGCCTATCATAATAAATTGCAGAATTGAAAAATGTACTTCAATTTCATATCCCTTAATGTTCTGCTGCCACCATCAGATTTCTAAAACATTATCCTCTTTGCCCATGATCGGTAGTGGTGCTCTAGGCATGAGATAAAGAGAAGGTTTATTTAAACACGTTTTATTTGTATACCTAAATTTCAATTTTGTTATTTTTCAATGTTTTATAAGTACACCTCGATGTTCATTTTATTGTTTATGATTTCATCTGTTTTGTTATGTTTGTCAACATTAAATGTTTGCCAATGTTTTGTTGTTAACTGCCCTGAGTCCCTTCTGGAGATAGGGTGGGATAAAAACAAAGTTGTTAATAATAATAATAATCATCATCATCATCATCATGCTATGAGTTCTAAGATGTTCAGTTATACAGAAAAGAGTGTGATGTGGCCAGTGATTTTCCTTATTGTAACCCATGGCACTCTCTTTGGCCAACCATCTCCCAGCACAGATCTTATCTCCATTGTGGAATACTAGATGCAGAGTTTAAATTTGTAAAATCTTCCTTCTATTGCACAGCCTAATAATCGGGTCCCAGGAAATAATTTATCAATTAATAGATTCCAAATCTTGTTTTCTTAGACCACCTACCTTCCATTATCACTCTCGCCAAAAACATTTCTGGAGATCCTTCTCTGAAGTATTCTTTGTTTTGCTGGTTCTTGCAAAATTATCTCTAATATTAACTCCTTTTGTCATACTCTTTTCCTTCCTTGGGTTTCTTCCTGCCAATCTGCTTAGACTTAGACGTACCTGTTTTTATTCCGCCTGGAGCCTTATCGCCCTCAAAATTGTCCAGTCAGGCTCCGAAGAAGCCACCAAATTTTAGGCCTCTTACCCTGAACGTGTTGAGACGAAAGTGAGGGAGGACATTTTCTAAACAAGAACAAACTAGAAATAGCTTTTTAAAAACAAAAATGTCTCTCTGAGCCTAAGAAATGGGAAATGGATTGAGTTGGAAATGGATTGAGTGCCAGATTTCTTCCCTGATAGTGCTTGATAACTGTGTTCTCAACCTACCGTGTTTCCCCGAAAATAAGACAGTGTCTTATATTAATTTTTGCTCCCAAAGATGCTCTAGGTCTTATTTTCAGGGGATGTCTTATTTTACCATGAAGAATTCACATTAATTGTTGGACAAAAAAATGAACATTTATTATATACTGTACATTAGTTGTCATCACAAACCAGCATAACCAGACAAACTGTGAATCCTATCATGAATTTCTTGTTACTACCATTAATTCCATGTCCAACACTCTATGTTACGTATATTTATCGATCCTGCATGCTCTGGTGTTCTGTTCAGTGAGCATGCTTCCAAACAAAAAATTTGCTAGGTCTTACTTTTGGGGGAGGCCTTATATTTAGCATTTCAGCAAAACCTCTACTAGGTCTTATTTTCTGGGGATGTCTTATTTTAGGGGAAACAGGGTAGTTGTCACAGATAGTTTTGAGATTAAATCCAAGGTGTAGTAGTTTCACTCTAGCTTGGCTGCCTATATAAAAATCTTAATAATTTACACAGATTTTGCTGCTGCTCAATCACATAGTCGTTTCCGACTCTTCGTGACCTCATGGACCAGTCCACGCCAGAGCTCCCTGTCGGCCGTCGCCGCCCCCAGTTCCTTCAAGGTCAAGCCAGTCACTTCTAGGATACCGCCCATCCATCTCGCCCTTGGTCGGCCTCTTCCTTTTTCATTCCATTTTCCCCAGCATCGTGAGGAAGAGCTGAGGAGCCTTATCACCAAGGTGAAAGAAGAAAGTTTGAGCATTCTTTAGCGTTTCCCTTTTTTGTATGGGGATATAAATTGATTTTTTCCAATCTGATGGCCAATCTTGGGTTTTCCATATTTGCTGGCATATGGCATGCATCACCTTGACAGCATCACCTTCCAAGATTTTAAACAACTCAGCTGGGATCCCGTTGTCTCCTGCTGCCTTGTTATTAGCAATGCTTCTTAAGGCCCATTCAACCTCATCCCTCAGGATGTCTGGTTCTAATTCACTTACCACGCCATCAAAGCTATCCTCTATATTATTATCCTTCCTATACAGATCTTCTGTATATTCTCTCCACCTTTTCTTGATCTCTTCAGCTTCTGTTAGGTCCCTGCCATCTTTGTTTTTGATCATGCCCATTTTTGCCTGAAATTTGCCTCCGATGTTTCTTATTTTCTGGAAGAGGTCTCTTGTTCTTCCTATTCTGTTGTCTTCTTCCACTTCCATGCATTGCTTGTTTAAAAATAGTTCTTTGTCTCTTCTGGCTAGCCTCTGGAATTGTGCATATCTCCCCCTATCGCTGTTTCCTTTTGCCTTCCTTCTTTCTTGGGCTACTTCCAGTGTCTCAGCAGACAACCATCTTGCCTTCTTGGTTTTCTTTGTCTTTGGGACATACTTTGTTGCTGCCTCCTGAACAATGTTGTGGACTTCTGTCCATAGTTCTTCTGGGACTCTATTTATTAAATCTAGTCCCTGAAATCTATTCTTCACCTCCACTGCATATTCACTAGGAATATTTGTGAGATCATATCTAATTGGTCTGTGTATTTTCCCCATTCTCTTTAGTCTGATTCTAAATTTTGCAATAAGAAGTTCGTGATCTGAAGTACAGTCAGCTCCAGGTCTTGTTTTCACTGACTGGATGGATGTCCGCCACCTTTGGCTGCAAAGGATGTAGTCAGTCTGATTTCAGTGTTGACCATCTGGTGAAGTCCATGTGTAAAGCCGTATTTTAGGTTGTTGGAAAAGGGGTTTTGTTATGCACAGAGAGTTTTCCTGGCAAAATTCTTTCAGCCTACGTCCTGCTTTGTTTGGTTGTCCCAGACCATGTTTGCCTGTGATCCCGGTTATCATTTGACTACCCACCTTAGCATTCCAATCTCCTGTAATGAGAATAATGTCTCTTTTTGGTGTGTTATCCAGTAGGTGCTGCAGATACTCATAGAACTGATCTAATTCTGCTTCTTCAGCAGCTGTGGTTGGGACGTATATTTGGATCACCGTGATGTTAAACGGCTTGCCTTGAACTCAAATTGAGATCATTCTATCATTTTTTGGGTTGTATCCAATCACTGCTTTCACAACTTTATTATTAACTATGAAGGCTACTCCATTTCTTCTGTGTTCCTCTTGTCCGCAGTGACAAATCAGATTTTAGATTTGTTTAAATTTTTGTTGTGTTTTAATTTTAGATATACAATAGTTGATCAGTTATGTTATTACTTAATTTTTGTTAATCTGTTATAATTTTAATTTGTTATAGTTGTGAATTTTCTTTTGGGATCTGGGGAGGTTGTTTAGTTCTCTTTGTTAGTATAATCTGGCATTGAATGCTTACCGTCCTGAGTCCTTTAGGGAGACAGGATGGTATAAAGGTTATTATTATTATTATTATTATTATTATTATTGTGACGTACATATATGCTTAGCTTACAAACTGATTGTGGTATTTCATTGTGTCTAAATGTATTCCTCACAGAGCCACTTGCAGTGAGGGTTGTATTAGATTTGCCTGCATAAAGAAGCCCCTGTATTTCAACATCCTGTTATCTGATTATATGCTGTTTTGACAATTAAGAATAAATTCCATTGATTCAATGAGGAATCATTTTTTAAAATCAATGTTGAATTACCCTAATGCGTACTGTTGGGGGAATTACCAGTCAGACAAGTGCAGAGTGACCTGCTATTTAATACTCAGACATGCAAGATTTCACTCTCTGATGATTCTAAGAAAGGAGCATAATGGCATATTGGGAAAATAAAAAGAGTTCAAAGAGCAAATAATCTTTATTTCATGGGGAAAAGTGGGGGAGGAAGAAAGAAAAGTGAGTTTGGCAAGCAGAGATCTGAGTTAAGGGAGCAAGGAAGTGGTTTACAGGCAGGGAGTGGAGCTAATATACGTGGGAAGTGATAATGTTACCTTTCTCTTCAAAATTGTTGCAACACAGAGAATTGCATTGTCAAAGGCTTTCACAGCCAGAATCACTAGTGTGTTGTGTGGCTGCTAAACATGGCTATACACCTTGGACACTACACAACAATCCACAGAGAGAATTGCAGGGATAATACAACTGGACCAGCTGGAACACTTATTTCTGACATTTGGAAGCCTGGGGGAGTTGGCGAGGGATTGTTTACCAACTCAAGAGGCAATCGAAATAACAACAGCATCAAAAATAGTAATGGTTATCATGACTCAGAAAGAGCTTCAACATAAAAAAATTAGAAGAAAAACAAATCGCCAAAGGAAAGGGAAATAATAATAATAATTAATCTTTTAAACTAGGTGTTTAATGCCCAATTTGTCATGTGGGTGTCTTGACTGATGTCAATCATCAGGAAACAAGGGGGAAGGCTTTGCTTTTCTTTTTCCTACATCCTCATGGTGTGCTTGTGAGTGTTGTGTGTGTGGATTTGAGAAGTAGGGGAAAATGTTTCAGAAACAGCAGTTATTTCCCTGTCAGGACAATTTTCCTTGTTGTTCACATTGAGGTGCACACTTCAGCTAACAGCTTAGTATTTGTTAGAATACAGACACCCCTCATGAATTCCACTTTTTGACAGTGCTGTGGTCCCTTAGGGTATGTTGGGGGAGTCCACTGCCTCAGTTTTCATAATCTGGTTTTCTCTACTATCCTGACATGTAGCTGCTTTAAGACGTTTAGCTTGAGCTTTGGTGCTTCTGCCTCTGTCTTCAAGACTTTCAGTTTTATTTTCAGCTCAGTTCTGCTTGCTGCAACCATGGCTTCTGCATCCATGGTTGCCTCTTTTTGCCATAAGAGACATATATTTATGCAGCAGCTTCTTCAGCCCATGCATTAGAAGCAGTTAAGATGGCTGAGTTCAAGTCAAAATCAGCCACTTGAGTGCCTAGAAACAGAAGTATTGTGGACTTGTTTCTTGAAGTTATTCAGTTTTCTTCTTCTTTCTTTGCATTTGGGGTCAGGGGAGTTTTCATAGTTTTTCATCTAAATGTATAACCTCAGAAAGGTTAATCATTCTGCAAGGGACAACCTTTCAAACATACTACAAAGATTTGGGTCAAACCTATTGCTAACAAATTGTACAAAAGAAGGGTCATAGTTATAATTTACAAACTTGGGAGAACAAAATATATAATACCCCGAGGCATTAGAACATATTTTATAATAAGAGTGAGCTTTATACACTTTTGCTAAAGTAGACCGATCCCATCAACACCTCCAGGAGTGAACAAAGTGTTAAATTTGAGGGATTCTGCTCCCACTGAGCCTTGAAACTTCCTGGGTGATCTTGGAACAGACATTATAGCTCAGAAGTTGGTTGTGAAGATAAAATGCAGGTGGGAAGAGAGTCATATATGTAACCTTGGAGGAGAGGCAGAATATACATATAGCAAGCTTTATTATATATAGGTACATACCGTAGCTGTCAGATTATTGTACTCCAACTGAACATATTTTGAATAAAAATATTAAATATTATCTCTCCACATTAGAATATTAAACTGTCTAATATAATACTTCCATAATTAATATTATATAAATAACAGGTCTTCTCTTTTACAAAGTGCACATTTTCTTTGTTCTTGTTCTTCATTGTTAAATCATCTTGAAAGGCATTGACTGTTCACTTTTAAGATTAAGAATGATTCATGAAAGATTTATAATTCTTGGAATTGGTTTCTAAAAGCATTCTTGTTCAGGTCTGCTCTGTGCTCAGAGGAAGTCAAGCATGTCACTGAAGGTTGCTAGATGTTCTTTTGGACAAGAGAGAAGCAGGACATTCTGAAATACACTCTTATCAGCTGAAAGCGAAGATTTGAGACAGATTGATAGAAGACAGAGGCAAGGGACAAACTGTGTATGCTGTAAGGTCCCAAGTTTAATCCTCATTATATTGCAAAAGGATTCAGGATAGGAGAAAATGTCTCGGGATTGGTGACATTATTCACTGTTAAGCATGTCTATATGTTTGTGCATATTTAGCCTACTTCTTCCCTTATTGTGGCATTGATGAAAGGATGTGGGAGCACTAGCAAGGCAGAAACTAAATATAATGTAGAGGATGTGTGTTGAGGTTACCTCAATCTGACCCAATGAAGAGGCAAATCTAACCACCAGTCCACTGTTTAGACTGTTTACACTGCAGGTCATTCCCCTAATATTGTGTGCATATGTCTAAAATTTAGCAGTGAAGGAGAAATCTACTTAGATAATGTTTTAAAACTTTGTTTATTTCCCAACCTATCTCCCCATGGGGACTTATTCTTGATGTGTAAGATCCATACAGATTTGGTATTCCTGTTGCTAAAGGTGCTATGCTTTACTTTCAAAAGTTAGTTGTTTGTTTGTAAACCTCCCTGTAGAGTGTCTTCTGAATATATTTTGTTTTGTGATTTCAGATTTGTATTCAAAGTCTTAATAATACAATTTTCCATTAGATATTATTGATCCAGCTATTTTGCGCCCAGGAAGATTGGATAAAACACTCTATGTGGGTTTGCCACCACCTATGGATCGTGTTGCCATTTTAAAGACGATCACTAAAGTAAGTTTTTTTTGTTTGGGTAGGGTAAGACATCATATACTCAGTTTGCCCTTAAATGTTTTGCATCTAGTAATTGCTTTTCCATTTTCTTTGGGAGTATTTTGGCTAAGCTGTATGATCAGATAAGAATTAATTACAAAGTGATATTTTTCTTCTGATTTTGGGTTTCAGACATGTATAGGTAAAGGTAAAGGTTTTCCCCTGACATTAAGTCCAGCCGTGTCCGACTCTGGGGGTTGGTGCGCATCTCAATTTCTAAGCTGAAGAGCTGGCATTGTCCATAGACACCTCCAAGGTCATGTGGCCGGCATGACTGCATGGAGCGCCGTTACCTTCCTGCCGGAGCGGTACCTATTGATCTACTCACATTTGCATGTTTTCGAACTGCTAGGCTTACAGAAGCTGGGGCTAACAGCGAGCTCTCACTCCGCTCCCTGGATTCGAACCTGCGACCTTTTGGTCCACAAGTTCAGCAGCTCAAAGCTTTAACACATTGCGCCACTGTATAGCTCAGGTATAAATGCATTTTCATTTTGAAGAAGAAATATAAAATAATAGTTCTTTGTCTCATTAAAAAGTAATGTAAAATACACACAAGGATGATAGAGTACAAAAAAGTATTCACTTAACCATCTTCTCACAAGTCCCAATTGGCCAGAAAACTGGATTTTATCACCTCCTTTGAATACTGTTCTCAGTTGTTCATCTGTAACCAGTCTGGACATGAATATCTTAGGTGCATCTCTCCTTTAAATAAGGTTAAGGGAATTGTGCAGCACTCTGCCTTGTGGAATTGTAACTCCCACTGTCTCTGGAGCTAAATTTGTTGTCATTTTGTGCCTTCAATCCAGCTTATGGAGTCATAGTTGACCACTCAAACCATTAAACCTGGCACTCATGTTGAAACCTGCGTACCCAAAAAATAAGTGCCACAGTGATCAGTAGACCTTTGATAATTGAATTGGGAGGAGAACGGGCCTTGTATAATGTTTTTGTTTCATTTTTGTTCATTCCTTTTAATGGGTTGTGACTTTTAATTGAGATTTTAATGCTTTCTAACTTTTTTATATTGTGAATTCTTATCTATGTTTGCTTTGAATTGCTGTAAACTTCTTTCACTCTCAAAATAGCAAAAATATGATGATAAGGAATCTTCCAGCCATATAGTAGAAAGGGTAAAAAGTGGTTAATGCAAAGTTGAAGCCTTGCTGAGACTTGATCTTACATGTAAATGATGATGATGATGATTTAGATGCCACTTTTCTCTCTTAATAGAGACCCAAAGCTGCAAATAGTGCTAAAAACAATACAATATAAAACCTAAAGACTATAAACATAAAATTAGGCATGTTATCTGTGAAGCTTTTAATTTCATTGTCTATAACATGTTTTGTTCTTATTTGAATCCATTTTACACACAATCATACATTTTAATTACATGTTTTCCCTGTGGACAATGTGTGATTAAAGAACAAATATGGCATTTCTCAAAACCTGGATTTCCAATGCAATCAGTTACAAGAAAAACATCTAATACTCATATCAGTAAATTCAAGAATCAGGCATTGAAAGCTATCTAACTTTTAGTGGTATAGGCTAGCTATTAGCAATACTCATAAACTTACAGAATTGTTTTGTAATAAATAACAGAACTAAATTTATGATGAACATGCAGTTTGGACACAAGTATGCTGTGAAAAAGGAGATTGGTGTTCAACCTGAGCAATATGGAGCAGATGAGGTAATAGGGGAAATGCAATTTCAGAACCACTGCCCATAATATCTGAGAATTCTTGGCGAACTGGAGAAGTCCCAGCAGACTGGAGGAGGACAAATGTTGTCCCTGTCTTCAAGAAGGGGAAAAAAGAGCACCCAAACTATTAGCATCCAGTCAGCCTGGCATCGGTACCAGGAAAGATCCTGGAGCAGATCATTGAGGAAGAAGTCTGCAATCCTGACTATAAGAGCTGTTCAGCAGTGGAACTCTGTCAGAGTGTGCTGGAAGCTCCATCCTTGGAAGCTTTTAAACCAGCTGAATGGCCATCTGTCAGGGGTACTTTGATTGTGCTTTTCCTGCATGGCAGGGGGTTGGACTGGATGGCTCATGTGGTCAACTCGATTATTCTCTGTTTATATGAAAATTATCTTTAAAATGCTAGATGGAAAATAGCATACGATACCATGTTTCTCTAAATTTTTGACTTTTAGTTATCCAAATGTTTTTGATTTCAACTCCCCAGCTAGTTTAACATTGATCAAGGACTTGGAACTGAAATCCAAAATCTTTGAAGGACCCAAGATGAACCACTGATTTAAACGGCTTCTCTGTTGTCACTTTCTATAGGATGGAACGCGACCTCCACTTGACATTGATGTGGATCTTGAAGAAATTGCTTGTAATCCTTGTTGTGATTGTTATACGTGAGTCAAACCCCCTCTCTAATATATTTCATTGTTTTCATAGGAGCTATTTATTTTTAATCTATATTCTTCTGTGGTTTTGTTTTTTTCAGGACATAAACTTGAAATATGTTGCTTTGCATACTTGGCTATTTGCATCTTTTCCACATTAATAATGTCTTCTGAATAAATGAACTCTCTTTGTATGAGGAAGTGTAAGAAAAACTAATTTAACCCATAGGATTCAACTGAATTTATTTTCCTTTCACAAGGACAAAGGATTATCTTATCCCACATAGAAATTCTTTAATTTTGAAGTTACATTGCCACATGGAATGCTTCCTCCACACTTAGGTCGTTGTTGTTGTTGTTGTTGTTGTTGTTGTTGTTGTTGTCGTCATCATCATCATCATCATCATTTATGTATTTAGCATCATTGCTTTATAAATAAAAGAACAACAAACCAGTTCCCTGCTCTCAGGTTTATAATCCAGTTGAGGCATGACACAAAAGCAAAAGTGAATAGCAGTATGGTAGGGGATTAAGTTCTGCAGATACTGTCTCTTCTTCTCTCCCTCCAAAGCCAGGACAGTGGCAGTTGAGATGCCTTAGGCAGAATGGAGCATCACTGCTTTTTCCATACTGAATGAGAGGAGTATGTCTTTCCATTTGTCTTTCGTGGATATGAGAGAGACATTCCCATGAAATATGAAGATGGCAGTTAGGAATAAAGTACACTCATATTCTGTATCAATTCACAAAAACACATTTCAGAATACACTTTATTTGCCACCTGCCTTCCCAATAATAGATGGAAACAAGTTTGTTGCATAACTTATACAAAGTAATATAATATTATTACTTAAGGTTCTGAGTGATTTATATTGTTGTCATATGCAGCACAGTAACTTGTTACTGCTTATTTTGGAAGCAATTTGTATTAATTTCATAATTAAAAACCTTGCATTTTATTGTTGCCCAGGCTGATACAGTGCTCAGCAGACTGTTTCCCAAAAGCTCAAGTTTAAATTATACAAACTTTCCAAAGTGTTTGGTAAAAAAAAAACTTAGCATACTAATCTTTGTTTCCCAAAAGCTCAAGTCTAAATTATACAAACTCTCCAAAGCATTTGATTAAAAATACTCAGAAGGCTCAAATACTAATTCAGATATTTCCAATTCACCCCACAAAAAATAAGAAAAACAGCAACAAAATGATGGCAGTGCATCCTTGGGCAGGATTGGGACATGAAAATAGTCCTCTATTTGTACCTATGCCCAGCGTACTTTTTATTTTGTTATAAGCCTTTTTTATTGCAAAGGAGAAGGGCTAGAGTTCAGTGATCCCAGCATTAGTCTCTACTCTCTAGCTCAGTGGCTCTCAACCTGTGGGTCCCCAGGTGTTTTGGCCTTCAACTCCCAGAAATCCTAACAGCTGGTAAACTGGCTGGATTTCTGGGAGATGTAGGCCAAAACACCTGGGGACCCATAGGTTGAGAACCACTTCTAGCCTGTCTGAGTATATCTAGAGTAACTCTTGCCAACTAGGAGTGATCATACTGAGCTTGGTAGACCAATTGTGTATTTCTACATAAGGCACCTTTTGTATTTTGTTCCCAAAATATGTAAATCATGCTATCTTCAGACTACTCTCTCAAGTCCATGCAAGAATTCAGAACGCTTGAAATCCTGCTATTGAAGAATTTATCTGGCAGTTTACTGATAAAATTGATTAGATTGATTTTGATTGAGATGTTATAGTAGATATAGGTTCAGTCGGTGCAACTTTGGCCTCTCTTTGCCCAATGTTAATGGATAACTTTCAGTTTGTGCAGGCCATGGATGTGGTTGGAATCCTTGCCGATATGAGAGGCCATGACACATATTCTAGACCAGGGGTACTCAAACTTTTTCAGTTGCAAAGCTCTTTTTGAAGCATAGGCTTCTCATAGAGCCCCAATAAATGTTTAGAATGTTATATATTATTTTTATCTATCTATCAGGCATGGGCAAACTTTCTGACCAACATAAATTTAACAGTATTTCAGTGAAAGATTCCCGGGGCCATCCAGTCCTACTCCCTTCTGCCATGCAGGAAAAGCACAATTAAAAAAGATGGCCATCCAGCCTTTGTAATAATAATAATAATAATAATAACAACAACAACAACAATAACAACAACAATAGCAGAAACCCCAGGTGGCATCCAGTCCAACCCCCTTATGCCACGCAGGAAAAGCCCAATCAAAGGACCCACAACAGATGGGCATACAACAACAACAACAACAACAAAAGCAGAAATCCAAGGGGCCATTGCAGAGTCTCTCAGTATGCTTTGCAGAGCCCCAAGGGCTCCCCAGAGCACACTTTGAGAATAACTGTTCTAGACCACTGGCACTGCTAGCACATTAAAGAGGCTGGGCAACTGGCTGTGTAAGTAACAGGAATGATCAGTCAGTGCCTCCCTACAGTGTAGACATGGTTTCAGTAGGCCCGAAGAAAGCCATTGTAAGGCTCCTGCTGAAAGAAGTGAAGTATGGCTTAGTTCCATCCCCTTTAGGTTATGCCACATACTCTGTGTGGAGCTGACTTTGAAAGATGTGTGGCAACTAATTAACCTAAAGAGGTGTGACCAGATCGTTAACTAGAACTGGTTACAGAAACGTATCACTTGCGTGTTGCAACAGATCCACTGACTGGCGATTCTTTTCCTGACACAATTCAAAATGCTGGTTATGACTTATAGAGCCCTATACAGCTCAGGTCCATGCTATCAACCTTTTGTCCACTATGACTCTGTTCTCTTAAGATTTCTGAGGGAGGGCCTTCTCACAGTCAAACCATTTTCAGAGGCACATGAGATGGAAACACAGGGAAGAATCTTCTCTGTGACTATTCACAAATTTTGAAACTTCGTTCCCAGGAAGGCTAGGATAGTTTCCACTTTACTATCCATCCATCAGAAAGTGGAAAATGTTTTGTTACAACATCATAATAGGACTTAATTGTAAGGACGCTTAATAATGTGCTTTATTTGTTGGCTGTATTTTTGTCTTTAAATCGATATACTTTGAATGGTTTTAATTGCCAAGAGAGCATAATTAAATTTTAATAATAACTTCATGTATGTTTTTATTTGTGTTTTGTATCTGCTTTTATCAGTGTTTGGTCAGGATCCTGCACAACAAAATGTATTCTAACTTAGCCAAGTCTCCATAGCTATATATCCCATCACCCCAAAAACAAAACAGCTTGTAAACAGAAAAGCCCACACCCAACACACATCAACACAACCACTTTTGTGTTGTCAGGGATCCAAAGGTGGAGAGGTTCAGCTATTTCACTGCAGCTGGATGTGCTGTGACCAGCCTCTAAAGAGCCTTCTGAAGGCGCTTGCAAGCTCTGTGCAGATGATGTCCTATGAACTGATTCAGCTTCAAGAAAATAGCTGGACATGTCTCTTTCATTTCATTGTGGGGGTGTCTATGCTTGTTATAAGCTGAATTGGGGCAGGAGTTCATTACTTATAGTCAAAACAAAATGCCAGTCTTTACAAGTACTGTAAAAATAGACTTTTACTGAGGAAGTAGATTTAAGTCTACTAAGCGTATGCTTCCAAGTTCTTTTAGTCCCCAAAGCACTACAGAAATTATTTGAAAAACTAGAAATGAGTTGCAATGATGCAAGTTTAGCTTAAGCCATCAGAAAATACAAACAGGATGTCAGCTTTTGTTTCAGCTTTTGCAAACTGCCTTGTGTCTCATGTCGGGTTGGACAAGTGAGATAAGAATGAATAATAATCATTGTCTGCAGTTGCCCATCCTAAGGAACAGGTTTTTTAAATCTGTAGATGGATTTTAAACATTTGTAGGATGACATTTTGATGCTGCTCCTCTCTTTATATCAGCCAGCAGGTATTTTGCATTTGTCATGTTAGAATTGTATCCCAAAATGACTGTCTTTCTGTTCTGCATTTTTGTAGGGGGGCAGATCTTTCAGCTTTAGTGCGGGAAGCTTCTCTTTGTGCCCTGAAAGAGGAAATGGCAGCGTTCAGTACCACAAACAGGAAAGGTAAAGAGAAGGAAATTGAACACAGTCTGCTGCTAGAGATAGATCAGAGCCAATCAGGGGAACAGGAAAGGGTTTCTGTTGCTTCGTTTTTTGTTGGGGGGGGGGTTGTTATGATGGGGTGGGCCTTTAATATTCATGTCTCTGCATAAAACTCCAGTTTAGAGAGTTAAGATTTGTATCTTTTCATAGCCTCTCTTCTCATTCCCACTATTTCTAATAGTTCATGATGCTTCTTCCTTACATATCAAGTGGACACAAGTTTCTCAGAACACCTACATTATTCAAGAAATACATTTAAGTCTGAGGTATAGGATAACCTAAGTTGATAGTCTGAAATTTAGTCAAGGATTAGCAGGAAGGCAAGCAACAGATCATAGCCAAGAAAGTGGTCTGTAAAGTAAGGAGACAAATAGTTTGCAAGTTGGGAAATGAGTTCCATAAATAACAATGCCTTATTAGTTCATTGCATTGGTGAATCTTGAGTGCAGTGGCCTATATTCACATTTCAGCAGTGGCATAAAATTAGGTGCTTGACTCTCACTGCTGATGTCCTCTCCTTATGACATTTTGTGCTCTGTAGTAGGTAGCGTTTGTAAATAAATTCATAGCAGAGGATTCCACCCCAAAATTATCTTAAATGTTAATGTAGTATTTGCACAATACCTGGCTGCACAAATGAATTAAAATATATTCTAATATGTGAGGTTATCAGCTCTATTAATTTTGTATATATATTTTTATTTTGAAAACGTAAGCAGCAGTAACTTCATTAGAAGATTCTTTAAAAGTACATCAGTGCTTTTCCAATTCTATTCAAAAGAAGCAGCAATAAAGTATTGGATTTATATTCAAAACACTTAAAAGGAAAAATTCAGAGTCTTTATGCCCGTTGTCTCTAAAGAACCTATAATCTCACAAAAAAATGTGGTAAACAGCGTTATCAGTAAACGTCATTCATTGCTTATTCACTGACTGAAGAGCATACAAAAATGCAACTGGGTGTTTGGAAAAGAGGCTTCCAAAATAGCAAAGTAACTACTTGAAAATCAATAATGTGACTCAAAGCAGGCACATCACAATCAGCTAATTTCTGAATGCACATGGAAATATCATAAAATCAGCCTGTTTGCATTTCAGCAATACAAATGCCTCCTTTTGTTTCAGTGGATTTTGGAAATACAGTAGAATTATTCTCACTTAGATGTTTGTTGTTGAATGTCTAATATGCACTATTTTCCTCTCAAAGTAGCAGCTTTATAAATAATTCAAGAAGCAGTACAGGTTAATATTTTTCTTATTAGCATATTTAATTAGCATCTACTTAAATCCACTGAATGAATACATAAGGTGCTAATTTTTCTCCTTTACATTTTAGAGTTGAGAAATAAAATAAAATAAAATAAATAAAAACTTCACATTTAGCCTCTCGTATTCTGATTTCACCTTTTGGTCTGGCAGGCATGAATGGACATCTAATACAAATAAACTATACACCTAGTTGTTGACATTTTCTTGGTTATGTTCATTTGATGTATCTTTTCAGATGGCAAGCTGTAGAAGAAACTGACACTTTAGCTAGGAATGTCGTAGTTAGATCGGATCAGTAGACTTAAAAATAAACATTAGTCATTGTTCTGACTCCTGGAGCCTTTAGCCTCTTGGGAGTATGTAGCATTCCTGTGAAAGACGCTAAGAGATTAATGCAATGAGTAATTCCAGACTTGGAAGATTTTGGTCTTGGGAGATTCCTTCCACCTCTTTAAAAAATGGAATAGGTTAACACTTGAAGCCTGAAAAACCGAGCACACTTCAGTGGATATACATCAGACATATAAGCCCTGTTTCTTACATTTTAGCTGGAGTTGTGCTGGAATAATGTAGTACTAGTTAGTGCAAGCTCCACCACACACAAAGCATAGGCTTCTGCATCAGACCTGTAAGTAGCAAGCATTCAAATAGAGGGCAAAATGGAAGTACTATTTGTTGTGGAGGGACTCATTCTGCTCAGGCACTTAGAATCACCAGTGGCTGAATGGGAATTATTGTTAACCACATAAGACCTGCAAATATCTGAAAATAGATATTCAGATCAGATATTTTTTCTCATGATTCATGTAATTTGATTCTATGCACATAATGGATAACATAAATGAAGTTCTTCAAGTTTTCTTCTCCAAACAGAACAGAACTAGTAAACAACTTGCCAACTTGTGTGAATTTTCCCAGAACACTGGTTCTAATCTTCCTCATTATGACGTACCATTAAAATACACGTGTTATCTTCTACTAAGTGGTATGATATAATCATATATTATTAACAGCGAACTTCTAGGTCAGATTTTCAAAATGGCCCTTATTCTGGTGACGTAACTATGGAGAAAGATGAAAATTATTTGAAATCAGCTTTACCTGTTATACTGTTATACTTTACCTGTTATACATGTTATTCTTCACAGGAGAAATTAAGATTACCAAAAAACACTTTGAAGAAGCTTTTAAAAAAGTGAAATCATCTGTATCAAGAAAGGTATGTTTTCAGTGGTTAAAACAAATGTAATAGTAGAGTGGAAAGGAGTTTCCACCTGAACATTATGAAGGACTTCCTTGTCAAAGGTCAGACGCCAACTGAGAGCCAAAATATAGTTTATTAAAGTAATAGTCCAAAAATAGTTCAGTAAATTAACAGAGACTTGAAACACTTAATCTTTAGTATTATTAGGCAGTCAAAGCAGGAAAAACACCAAAAGCATTAATTGGCATATAATCCGGATTAACCAGAGATATAATCCGGATTTAACATAGAATACTTGAACTCAGCCCAAAAGCTCAAAACGGGCTTAAAATGGCAAAACAAACAAAGGCAAACAGTTATTAAGCCCCAAAAACTTTCCCAAAACCCAGAAGTACAACAGCGATTCCAAACTGAAACAAGAACCCAAACCGGGCTAAAAAGCTCTTTGCTGTGAGCGGCAAAAACAAGCGAAACTGGAAGACGCTGAAGAGTTAGCGGCAAACCGCTGCAGAGACAAACACCGAGCCAGGAATTAAAGGAGCAGAACGCTGTAACGTAGTCAAGCCAGTCCGAAGTCAGGATAAGGAGAATGCGTCAGGGTCGGAAACAAAGCCAGTAGTCAGCAACAGTAGACAGCTACAAAGACAGAAACAATGCCAAGCCGAGTTTGGGAGCGAAGAGATAAGCCGAGTTGAGTTCCAGTCCAAGGTCCAAGAGGTGAAGTCGTCACAAGAAGGTCCACGTCATGAAATGGCACAAAGAGCCAAGACAACGGAGGCGAACAGCAGCTAATGCAAAATAGTAATAACAGTGCAGTCCAGGGAAACCCACACAATTCCAGCCCTCCGTTGCAGAATAACCCGGATCAAACTTACATCTGTTGCAAAGTCCCAAGCCAGTCTTCAGAATCACGTACAGGAAACCCAATGGCGCCCAGCAACACCTTGCCACACGCAAAGCATAGTGACCCAACATCCCCAATTTATTTAGGTTTCCTTGGGCGTCAAATCTCTAATGCCCTTGGATCAGGTGTCCCAAACTCCGCATCAGAATCTGAGCTCCAAACAGCCAACGTCCTTGGATCAGGCGTCCCAAACTCCTCATCAGAGTCAAGATCATCCTGTCCACACCCAACTCTATCCGCACCTGTGGAACTACCCTCATTCCTCCAGGCAGACCATGTGGGATCTGCTTCTGAAGATACCCAAGTCTCTCCAGCATTTACAGCATCCATGGACCCAGATTCCTCCCCAAGATCCTCCAGAGCCCGTGCCCAATCTATGCCAACTTCCTTCATCACCACTGGTTCCTCAGCATCCATTTCCAGCTCAAGATCCCCTCCCAAGTCCCCACATGAATCTTCTTCAGAAGACTCATCTATCTCCCTGATTCTCTTCCTGTATAAATCTTTCAGCGAGCCCTCCTCGCGAGGGTTCTTCCTTCCTCTCCTGATCCCTCGATTATCACTCACAGACTCAGAAGACTCATTCACAACATCCTAACTGTGAAAGCTGTTCGGCAGTGGAACTCTCTGCCCCAGAGTGTGGTGGAGGCTCTGTTTTGGACTGGCTAATTGGGAAGTGATCATGGGAACTGAAATCTGAAACACTGAGAGGGCATCTGGTTTGGGAAGGCTTCTATAAGTGAAGCCTCTCGTCTGATATTTATGGTAGTTTGAATATCAAGGCCTGTCTCACTTCTACCACTTGAAAAGTAAGCATACATAGAATTGTGCTGAATATTTCAATAACCTATCTGGAGCAAATCTAGCATAAAGACATTTGTTTCTTCCTTCGTGGTGTCTGTGGAATGCACACACATGGTAGTTACCTGCACCTGTGCAGCATTTCGGAACTATCACAGCTGTTTAAAATTGGCCATCACCCCGCCCTTCCTCCCCTGAGGATATATAGCACAGAGGCGGGGTTATGGCCTTGTTCCTTTTTCTTCCGCCGCAGCTTGGAACTTAGCTGTTAGGGAACTCTCTAGGTTTGTTTCTTTATTTTTTGAATAGTTATTTGGTTTTTTGTTTGTTAGGACCATGGCTTTGGGCTTTAAAAAGTGTACCGGCTGTGCCGGGAACCTGCCCAACACAGATAGCCATGACAATTGCCTCTTCTGTTTGGGGGAGGCACATTCAGTTAAAACTCGTCAGGCCTGCAGGGCTTTCACCCCGCAGGCCCGAAGAAACAGGGAGAAGCACCTTAAAGCGCTCCTTTATGAGCGCGCGCTTTTACCTCCCTCGGAGCTGGCCTCAACCTCCCTCCTGCCGGAAGGGCCTCCAGCTTTGCCGCTCCTTACCTCTCCAGCCAAGCGGCCACGCTCCGCTTCTCCGGCTCCTGCGTCCTCCTCCCGGCCGGTTGAGGAGAGCCACAGCCGGAAACAAAAGAAAAAGAAGCGTGCAGAGGCATCTGCCTCAGCAGGAGCCGCGTCCATCCAGCTCCTTGCTAGCTCCGCCCACGCCGACTCAGAAGTCTCGCGAGACCGGGTACCTCATGCCGAGGACGCCGGGGCGAGATGCGGAAGTGGCAGTCCTCCCCGAAGCGGAGGCAGGCCCCCGCAAGAGCACTGGGAGTGCCTGATTTTCTGCCGAGGGCGGCAGCAGCGGAGCTGGCCTCCAGGCCCCAGCGGCTGCCAGAGGCCTCAACATCAAAAGTCATAAGCGGTGGTGAGCTTTCCCCCTCGGGCCCGTTCCTGCCCTTCAACGCGGCTGCCTTTTCAAATGACTTATTTGACTCTCCATTACTGAGCCGGTCCCGTAGTCCATCTTATTATGGCTCTTCTCAATTTGTGTCGCCCCCTAGACGCAGGAGCGTCCCCAGCAGCCTTGTGACTTGGCAGGGTGGGCCTCAGGCCTATACCCCAGCCCAGGAGGACTTTGTGCATCGCTCCCCAGGAGGGAGAGCCTATGTGTTTGGCCCTGTATTGGTACCAGAGCGCACTCACTCTCAGCCCCCTATTCTCTCCCTTCAAGGGAAAGACCACGCCACAGCAGGCCAGCTTGAGGCCTTGGATGTGGAGGCTTTGGAGTCTCTCTCAGCCTCACCAGATTCTCAATCCCAACAAGAGCCATGCCCTCAGGACCAGCCTGAACCGGTTGGATCTGTTGACACTGCAGCCTTTTCAGCTTTATTGTCTCGCCTTACTAAGGCGCTGAAGGTGCCGGTTGCGCCTCCTCAAAAACCAGTAGAGGATTTTCTTTTTCCTTCGGACCAACAACAGCAGGCCCCTCTGCCTGCAGCGGTCCTACCAGCGATTCCATACCTCCTTCAGTTAACTAAAACTCCTGATATGGCTCCTCCTGTGGTGGCTCCTGTATCCAGGAGGGCAGATCTCTTGTATAAAATAGACCTTTCCACGGCCCTATGGGTCGCTAAGCCTCCAGCCCCAAACACCATTGTCGCTGACATGGCTACGGGGAGAAGGGCCACAACTCAAACAACGCCATCCGATAAGGAAGGCAAAAAGTTGGATGGCCTAGGGAAAAAAGTCCATGCAGGGGCGGCCTTTGTGACTCGCTTAGCCCACTATGGGGCTTATTTGTCTTCTTATCAAGAGTATCTCTCTAAGAAGATGGGGGCATATATTGCCAGTCTGCCACGAGATCACCGTGCCTACGCTTCTGCAATTCATCAAGAGGCTTTGATGGTGGCGAGAGCCCAAAAGGACATGGCCAAACACATGGCCGATGCAGCAGGCCGCATGTTTGCCACTTCTACTACCATTCGCCGCCATGCATGGCTGAGGGCGTCTACGCTTTCAGAAGCAGGCAGGGCCTTAGCTGAAACTTTGCCTGCCCATGACTCCGGCCTATTCAACCCCGACACCGACGACAAGCTTAAGCATAAGCAAGACGTGCGCCAAGCCGCTCATAAATATGGCTATACGACACAGAATACTTCCTATGGCAGGGGTAGGTGGACACCATCCTCTTCCTCCTCCTATACTCGCAGACCCTATACGGGAGGATCGAGATCCTTCCCGCAGACCACCTCGGCCCAATCCTCACATCAAACGCAGCCTCCTCGCTCGCGGCAGCAGAGCAGAGGACGGTACCAGTCGAGGTCCAGACGGCGTTTTTAGCGCCGTCACTTCTTCTCCTCTTACGTCTTCTCCTCATGTGGTGTCGGGATCTACTCTTCAACGTGGTGACGCCAGTCCTCTCCCTGACGACTTTTCGCGTCTAGAAGAGCAGCAGCTCTTGCCTGGGGTGCACTTTGAGTTTGGTTCTCGGTTAGCCTCCTTTTTCCCTAAGTGGCAGGCCATTACTACGGACCAGTGGGTCCTGAATGTAGTCCAGTTTGGCTACGACATTGATTTTTGTGCCCAGCCAAGGACTGGCTGTGTGAAGGTAACACAGCCATCGGAGGTCCTGAACCAGGAGGTTAGCACTCTGCTGAGTAAAGGGGCAATTGTCCCCTTGCACCCTGCTTTGTTTCTTCTGCCTTTTTTTCGCGATACTTTTTGGTTTCTAAAAAGGGCGGAGGCCAGCGTCCAATTTTGGACCTCAGTGCCTTGAATCAACACATTTGGTCGCCCACATTTCAGATGGTGACTTTGCCAACCATCCTCCCGCTCCTGCCGGAAGGAGCGTGGTTTGCGACTGTTGATTTGCGCGACGCATATTTTCACGTCGCGATCTCTCCGCGACATCACAGATTTCTTGCGTTCGCCATTGGTCGCGAAGCATATTGTTTTTAGGGTTCTCCCCTTTGGGATTTCTACGGCACCCAGAGTCTTCACTAAGGTGATGGCGGCAGTGGCGGCCTATCTCCGCACTCATTCTGTCACGGTGTTCCCGTATATCGATGATTGGTTGTTGGTGGCACAATCTCGTTCTTTACTCCTTCATCACATTCAGTTTACACTCTCACTCCTTCAGGACCTCGGCTTGGTAGTCAACTACACCAAGTCCAACCTACGGCCCTCTCAGAACATCACCTTCATCGGGGCTGTCTTGGACTCTGCCACTCGCAGGGCAAACCTACCGGACGACCGGTTTGCAGTACTTCGCAAGGCGGCTCTCCGAGCAAGACACCAGCCCTGCGTCCCAGCCAGCCATGTAAGATCTCTTCTGGGATATATGGCGTCGACTACGGCAGTGACGCCGTTAAGGATGAGGGCCCTGCAATCATGGTTCCTGCAGGTCTTTCACCCTCTACGAGACAACCCCTCCATGCGTCTGTACCTGCCATCGTCCGTCCGGCTCTCGCTCCATTGGTGGCTCGGACTCCCGAGCCATCCGCATGCTGACTACAGATGCCTCACTGGATGGCTGGGGAGCTCACACCGGCCGTCTCTCGGTACGCGGCCTTTGGTCGCCATCCGAACAAACTTGTCACATCAATCTCTTAGAGATGCTGGCTCTGTACAAGGCAGTGCAAGTGTTCCGCGACATTCTCCATGGCCACACTGTGCAAATTTGCACAGACAACACCACGGTGGCGTGGTACGTAAACAAACAGGGCGGGACGCGATCACGGTTGCTGCTCGCCCTCACGCTGACCCTGTGGAATTGGTGTCTGCGCAACAACATCTGCCTGATACCGGTACACGTTCCGGGCCATCTGAACACGCTGGGCAACCAGCTCAGTCGATCTCACAGCACCAGCCACAAGTGGTCCCTTCATCCAGCCGAAGCCCTCTTCCATCAGTGGGGTCACCCGACTGTGGACCTTTTTGCGACGAGCCTCAATTCCAAATGCCGGCACTTTTGCGCTTGGGGGCAAGGCCGTCCAGGACAGGCTGCCTAGGGGATGCGTTTCTCTTCCGCTGGACAGGTCCCTTCCTTTACACCTTCCCTCCAGTGCCATTACTGTCCAGGGTGGTAGCCAAGATCTACCACGACGGCGCGGATGTCATTCTGGTGGCACCATGGTGACCCCGCCAGCCATGGTTCCCTCTCCTGGCATCGATGGCAGTGGGCCAGTATTGCGACCTTCCTCGTCGGCCAGACCTGTTGACCAGTGAGCACGGGACCCTTCGGCATCCGGATCTCGCCTGGCTACACCTCGTTGTGTGGAGGATCCGGCCCAGCCGCTCTCCACAGCAGTTTTAAACATCCTGGCGGCGGCCCACAGGCCATCAACCAGGCGGTCCTATGATCGCAAGTGGGCCAAGTTCACCGAGTTCGCAAGGGACCGGGGCGCCGACCCTCTGGTGGCTCCTACGCCGCTACTCCTTGACTTCCTGGTGTCGTTAGGACGTAGAGGGTTAGCCCTTTCTTCATGGAAGTGCTATTTGTCAGCAATCTCGGCGTATTCCAAGCGCCAGGGACTTTCCTCTTGCTTCCAGGATCCATTGGTCCAAGTGTTCCTCCAGGGTTTCAAGAATACTTATCCACCACGAGCTCCGCCGCCACCCGCATGGCGACTCCAGCTGGTGCTTTCCGCATTGACGAAACCTCCCTTTGAGCCACTTGCCTCGATTGACCTTTCCTTTCTATCATGGAAGACAGCGTTCCTTGTCGCTGTCACCACCGCTCGTCGAGCCAGCGAGCTCTGTGCTCTCCAGGCAGATGAGCCGTATATACGGTTCCATAAGGACAAGGTTGTCATGCAAACAGACGTAGCCTTTTTACCCAAAGTTGCCACACTGTTCCACGTCTCCCAGGACATCGTGCTCCCGGGATTTTTCCAGAATCCGTCCACACAGCTCGAACAGTCTCTCCACATGGTTGACGTTCGGAGGGCACTGGCATATTATGTCAACCGTACCAAAGACATTAGGAAGTCTCCTCATCTCTTCCTGCAATACCGAGCTGACACCAGAGGGATGCCGGTGTCTTCACAAAGGTTCTCTGCCTGGGTCGTGGCAGCGATCCGGCTAGCATACCAGCTGGCTGGTGAGGAGCTCCCGGCTGGACTCAAAGGCCACTCCACACGGGCCGTGGCCGCCTCCACTGCTTTTTGCCGTGGGATTCCCTTGGACGACATCCGTCGTGCGGCAACCTGGGCCACACCATTGACGTTCGTGACCCACAACAAGGTGGACCTCGTGTCCAGGCATCAGACAGCCTTCGGGAGAGCCGTACTATCTTCAACGTTGGCATGACGCCCGCCATCCATGGTGTGTAGCTTGCTAGTCTACCATGTGTGTGCATTCCACAGACACCACGAAGGAAGAAAGTATGGTTGCTTACCTGTAACCGTGTTTCTTCGAGTGGTGATCTGTGGAATCCACACAACCCCGCCCTTCCTCCCCGCTGTCATCATGCTTTTTTCTTCAGCCGCTGCGTCGGCAAGGAACAAGGCCATAACCCCGCCTCTGTGCTATATATCCTCAGGGGAGGAAGGGCGGGGTGATGGCCAATTTTAAACAGCTGTGATAGTTCCGAAATGCTGCACAGGTGCAGGTAACTACCATGTGTGTGGATTCCACAGATCACCACTCGAAGAAACACGGTTACAGGTAAGCAACCATACTGTCTCATTGATTTCAATAGGATTTAAGAAAGCAATGTTGTTCAAAGTTTTTGATCTCGCAGCACACTGACAAGGTACTAAAATTGTCAAGTCATGCCATCAGATTTTTAAGGACTACTTTTTAAAAATAGGATTAGGTATGTTTAACATTCAGTAAGTACAATTTTCTGAAGCATTATTAAAACCAAGAAACAGGAAATGGGAGGCTGATAACACTATGTAACATGATTTTTGTTCCAGGGTTATAAATGTCATTTCCTAATTGGTTCTATCATAAAAACATGAAAAAGGTATATTAAACTGTTTTTTACGGGACATCCTGCATCACATTTTGCTATAGATTTTCAATAAATATATCGAGTCTCAACCAATTCAACGTAGTTTGTGGCAGCCAAAAATTACGATCTGTAATTTCTTCAGTTTAAAACAGTATTCATGTATTTGTAGTTACTTTGAAACAGTAATAATAATGAGGTGGGTTACAGCATTATGAACAGTACATCCTCTATTCATTACTTGGGCAAGTATGGCGTATGTCTGATCTGATAGAACTGCTGTGCCTGCAAGCACACCTACCTTCATGTTGGGGGTTAGAATGGAAGTTTGGTTGCCTTCTTACATAGAAAAATGGAACCTCTTGATGTGTCTGGTTAATTTAGTATCTGGAGTTTTAGGGAATTACCTACCTTGACTCTCCATAGACCTATAATGAACAAGTGGCAATGGTCTAGTCCAGGGGTCCTCAAACTTTTAAAGCAGAGGGCCGGTCCACAATCCTTCAGACTGTGGAGGGGCCGAATTATCATTTGGAGAAAAAAAAACCGAACAAATTCCTATGCACACTGCACATGTCTTATTTGTAGTGCAAAACAACAACAACAATGAAAGAACAATACAATACAATATTTAAAAATGAAAACAATTGTAACCAACATAAACCTATCAGGATTTCAATGGGAAGTGTGGGCCTGCTTCTGGCCAATGAGATAGTCAAGTTAATTAGGATTGTTGTTGTTGTTGTTGTGTGCCTTCAAGTCATTTCAGACTTTGGGCGAGCCTGTCTAAAATTACTTATTTATTCATTTACTACATTTATTTATTACATTTATATCCCGCCCTTCTCACCCCGAAGGGGACTCAGAGCAGCTGTATGTACATACAATATATTATATTATTAGCATAGCAAAATATTAGCATTATATATTACTATATTGAACTATACTACTATACTGTAATATTATATGTAATATACATCATATAATTAATATTATTATATGGTATTATTAGTATTATATCATATAACATTATAATATTATTATCAATATTATATGTATATACAATATATTACATTATTTAAAATGATATAAAATATTATATTATAAAACTGAGGGTGGGGGCCAGGTAAATGACCTTGGAGGGCCGCATCCGGCCCCCGGGCCTTAGTTTGGGGACCCCTGGTCTAGTCGAACCAGACTGTTGCCACTCTATTATTATTTTTGTCTAAAACTAAGTACAAATATTGCTGCCTAATGGAATGAATTTGGTTGTTCTCTTCTCTTCTTTCACATCATTAGGACCAAGTAATGTATGAAGAACTGCGCCAGTCACTGAGCAGGTGATAGTGGATGAGAAAAGGGAAAGAGACAGAATTTCCTATAAAGAGTTCTCCTGACAGTCTATTTTCCACCCAGCTGATTGTGAAGCAGGATGAATTTTCTTCACCGCTGATCTTTCATTGCTGGACTCTATTCCAAAAAAGGAATGCGTTTTTTAACAACAGCCATTTGACAGTTGAGCTTAATAAGATGTGCTGGAAGCATACACTTCTTCAGTTTAAATATTAAAATCCTTCAATTGTAATTCTGTTTCCAGTTTGTAAGTAAACCAGGATATTTAATATACAAAAAGTGGCATCAAATACGCTTTTCAGAACCTTAATACCATGAATAAGAAGGCAGTCAGGCAATAGGAGTGATGGTTACTATGGAAGCAGCAACCTACCA
Source organism: Anolis carolinensis (assembly GCF_035594765.1). Lineage (NCBI taxonomy): Eukaryota > Metazoa > Chordata > Lepidosauria > Squamata > Anolidae > Anolis > Anolis carolinensis. Next base: position 37,746,139 of record NC_085841.1, on the reverse strand, counting down.
CTGAAGTGGCGAACTCAACTAATGTAGATAAAGAAGTCAGGTCCATACAGCGGAATATGCATTATAAGTGTCTGTTTAAAATTATGTGCCCAATTCAGCTACAATTTGAATGTATTAAACATGTGCTTCCATCTTTCTCATTGATTTTAATGGAATATGGAAATGATTCAAAGCATGCAGCTATCTTCTCAGCTTCATTAGCCACCAAGCCATTATCCAAGATTAATTCAGATAGTTTGAGTCCATTCGCAGAAACAATTTTTCGTTGGTTTGTAACAACCAGCATGCGGAGTCATTTTGTGAAAAATGCTTTCCATTAAGAAACTTCTCTGTAAAATTATATACATTTTTCATCCACAAAACCAGCATGAAGCATATGGCTTATCTATATTTCTTTCTTCAGAATTGTAACTTTGACTTGAATCCTCACAACACCTAGACACGTTTTTCTGGAATCGGGAGGTAGAGAACCAATGAGTTGGGACCACATCTTTTGCCTCTAGTTTGTCAACGATGTCATTCATGTTACCAGGGTTTTCACTTTATTGCATTTTTTTCACTTGACATGGGAAGTCCTTGCCCACAAAATGCCAATCTTTGGAAAGTCTTCCATCTTGGAAAAAGCAAGAAATAATGCAAATTGCACAAATGCATTTTGTTATAGTCTTCATGGCACACAGAACAGAAAGCCAATAGTTGCTACAGAAAATTTGCCTAGTTGATGAAGTACAGCTCTCAACAGGCGGACACCCAGCCTCTGCTTGAAAACCTCCAGAGAAGAGGTCTCCACCACTCTTGAGACAGGGTATTCCACTGCTGAACAGAGCTTACTGTCAGGAACTTCTTCCTAATGTTTAAGTGAAATCTAAACCTTTGGTTGCCCTTTTCTGGTCTGTCAATACCCTTCTTGAATTGTGGTGCCTAGAACTGGACACAGATCCAGGTAAGGTCTGAGCGAAATAGAAAAGAGTAGGACTGACTTCCCTCAGTCTAGACACCATACAGTTTTCCCTCACTACTTTGTGGTTCGCTTTTCACAGACTCGCCGTTTCACGGTTTTTTAATAAACACCAAAATAATATAATTAAAAAATTATTTACAGTGGCAGTGGTGTCAGTCGGGTGCAGGTGGCGGGACAGAGGAGCCCAAATGGCAGCAGGAGAAGGAGGCAGCGCCATGTTCCCCTGCCTCTCTTCCCTTCCTTCCTCCCTCCAGATTTTCACTTATCACGGGTGGTCCTGGAAAGTAACCCCCGCAATAAGTGAGAGAACACTGTATTATTGATGCAGCCTAGAATCATGTTGGAATTTTTTAGCTGCCACATCACACTGCTGACTCATGTTCAACTTCTGGTCTACTAAAACCCCCAAACCACTTTCATACATGCTTTCAAGCCTGTTTGAATTACTTTCACATATTAAGATGCCTTGCCTGTTTAAATACTGAGGTCTAAATTTTGAAGATGTATTTGGTTAGCAGGTCTCTGCACAGTTGTCATAATTGGGCAGAATGCAGGTTCTCTCACACTGCATTACCCAGGAGAACATGGGAGCAAGCATAACTAATTTTATTGATGCATTGGTTCAGCTAAAATGTGTGGGAGTTATGGAGAATAGTAGCCTTAAGGTTATCTCCAAGAAATGAAAGTTAACTTGAAATTGGCCTCAACTGACTTGTGCACAGTGCTCTTTTGATAGTGCCAGAAAATACTATCTGTTGATAGTTTTAAACTATAGGGATGTATTCTGAAACAAACATACATGGTGTGTACAACATATTAAGTACAAAAGTGCAATAAAACTAAATGTGCAAATTTAACATGCAACTTACTTATTTCACCATGTTTCTGGGAGACAAATAATGTAAACTCTGAACAAGAATAAAATATTAAAGTTCATGTAACAGCCTGTAAGCCATGTTTAAATTGTTTCAAATTATATAATGGAGAATTACACAAAGTACTTGTCTCTCCTTTCACCTGCATACTGTTAGTCCTAGCATTTTGATTTTGACCACCCACCCTAGGAATAATGATAGTCCAAGCACATGTCAAAGGCATTAGATTGGGAAAGACCACAAGGATACAATGGGAAGGGAATAGTTGATTAGGTAACTTGAACATATAAGTTTTAATTTACAGTGTATGTAATGGTCAAGTAATGTAATGCTGTGGTTCACAGTTCAATGGAAGAAAATGAGTATTAAATGCAGAAAGCTGTAGCTTTATGTCCTAGCAGCATTGGGTAATCAGTATAATCTGCAGGACTATATATACAGCAAAAAAAGGAGACCGAAAGGATTTTCTAGGAAGGAGACAATACTATGACTACTGTATTAAATCCATTATAACCTGTCAATTAAAAATGTGATGAACAGTGCAAGGGAAGATGCTGATATTAAAATATTATTTCTCCCAAGACAGCTCAAAACATATACAAGAAAGCAAACCTTGAAATAATGATTAAACATGAAGTAAACTAGTTAAACATCACTAATTTTAAAAGTACAATTTATACATTCATAGCATTGGAACAGACTACATGGACTACCCTGCAGGAATACACAGCTAATTACTGTTTAAAGACGTCTAACGAAGAAGCATCCACTGCCTTTCAAGACAGGCTATTCCAATGTCTGGAAGTTCCTCCTACTCCCTAGGTGGAATATTTTATTGCAATACAAAATGACCTGGTTTGTTTCTGTCTCTGAAGCAGGAATAAACAGGTTTGCTTCATCCTCTACATGACTGTATATCTGTTGTACACCACATACAATTGAAAGGCCCTTTTGCACAACTAGCCGATCTCCAGGATTCTACTTCCTCAGCAGAAGGGGGGGGGGGGAGTACAGCTTCCTGTGACGAAAACAGTACAAGACAGCAGCCACTATGTGGCTTTTCATGCCAGATTGGCCAGTGACAGTGCAGGAACCAAGGGAAGATCTTCTCGTGAAGGGCTCAGAACCCAGGAAAGCTCATATAAGCACAAGCCTCTTTATCAAACATGTGAATGGCCAGGCCTCATTTTTAAATGATCTCAGATTCATGTTACCATGAAGTTGCTGAATGTCCTAGAATATTTTGTTCTTTAATAAAGAGTAGAGCTGGAAAGGAGATTGAAATGGAGCCTACAAAAAAAAAGTGTATCACACAGCCAGCAAAACAGTCATTTTATTTCTTTCAAAACACTGAAAGAATTGTACAACTCAGAAGCACTCTTCAGACACATCTATTCAGACAGATATATCAACTAAGTATATGTACCTGGTGATGCTTCTGCATGGGACCAAAATGGGAGATTAAAGGGGGCGGGGAGGCTAACCAAAATACTAAACATTTTTAAAACAAAAAAAAATTCACTCATAAGGCAGTTTGGCAATATGTTGAGAAAGCTCTTGGGGACATTAACTTTGAAATAGCGTATCTGCCATCTATGAACATTTATTTCCACAATGATAAAAATTACTTATGCAGTATACAGGATTTTTTCTTAATATGCAGAATTTTTAAAAATATTTTAATAAAGGTGTTAAATCCATACCAAAGGCACATAATTAATTATACTACTAACTTTTGATCCTCTTATGAGCTGCTGCATTTTCTTCTAAAGAATTAACCGTGGATTTTTTTTTAATTTTGTATAGTGCTACAGCTAGTTTATTTATATTAAGGCTCTGGAATGATGGTCAGAGGTTAAAACTAGACTTTCTTGACAATTTAAGTTGCCTTAGTTTAAATTAATTTACCTGTGCCCCTATGTTTAGATCTGTTAAACTGTTGCTGTAGTATTTACTACCATATTAAGACATTCTATTTTCCCTTATTTTCTAAGTTGGGATAGAACTCACAAGAGTCCATGGCAACTACTGAGGACAGGAATGTTATTTGAATTAAGCCAAAATTAAAAGGCAGATAAGGTTATGTTAAATATTTAACTTTTGGTATCACAGCATGCTTATCTTTCTTTTATTTGAACACTTTTTGCTTTCAAGATCACATGTAATAGAAAACTTTTAAGGGCTAGTATTTGAGGCTACTCCCATTCCACATGCAAAGAGAAACTGAAAAAAGGTCTTAAGAGTAAATCAAGACCAGTTTTTAAAAGCAGACAAGTGAAAAGGCTATTAGGTGTGCTGTGACACAAAAGTCCACTCCTGTATTTTACCCGTGATTTTAAGAATATGGTATGCTACATTTATATTAGTGCAGTTAATTCAAAATATGATTTTCTTCAAGTGCCAGAGAGTTTTGGTACAACAGCTTACTTATGCTCCCCTTTAGGATATAGGTATTTTATAAATTCATGGATGATCTTGTACACATTTACTAACTTGCTACTCCCTGTCAAGAACTAACACTCCAACACTCCTCCCACCTAAGAAAACACCATCTGTACTGAATCTAGCTTAGATGAAGTGTCTACTTGACATTACTCTTCAATGTTCTAGTAAACAGACTCAGAAAAGATACCAGAAAATTATTTCCCAGAAGTTTTTTCCCAGGCTTGCAATTTTAATTTAGTATAGAGATTGTGCACTTGAAAGCTGGGGTTTCATGTCCAATAAGTTATGGAGAGTATGCTTCAAGGATTTGGTATGTATTTTCCAGCTGAAAATGAGTACTATAAGCACTGAAATACACCAACGTATACCTCAGGTTTGAAGATGTTGCAGCCAAAAATGTTGATAAACTACTTTAAACTGAAAACATTTTGTTATTTTAACTAGGTATTATTTTAGAAAGTAATACTTTGCTAGAAGGACAACTATGACAGCATGTTTAAACACAATTTTTGTCCTTTTCATATACTGTACTTAAAAATTTAAAGAAACCAGTTTTTGAGTGAACAGCTACTAAACACATTCTGTAACATTAATACTAGCATAAGCACAGAAAAATTAAACAGTAAACCATAATGCAAAACAGGAATATTACATTTCTGGCAATATTTTAATTCTTCAGAGATCTTGTTCTAGAATGTACCAATATACATATTTCAGCCTAGGTCAAGATATTGAGCCAATACATATTTGTCAAGTAATACTTTGTACCAGCTACTACAAAATCAAATGTGTTTGGAAAGATAAAATTTTTACTGATAAGTTTATTCCTGTTTCACTTCTCCTTTCAGGTGCCTTTTCATGCGTGAGTAGGGGCTGATAGTATCATCCATCACAAAGTCATACAGCACTTTTGCCCAGGAGTTATACTGTGGCAGGTGGTCATAGTATTCGGGGGCCATTTTCTTCAGCTACAAGAAAAGGAAAAAATCAATCCAGTACACTATTTAATATCAACTTAAAAAGAAGTGTTACATGGATTCAACACACATGTACAATATTTTATTTTAATTTATAAAGCATCTTTAAAAAATGTAGTCATGCACAAGAATCTAGACAACCAAAAAATTTAAAACAATTAATGAAATCATGCCAAATTCCTGTCAGGTCATAAATGGCTCCAGATTTCATTTTGGCCACCATCAAAGAAATCAAGTTAAGGTTATGGGTATAAGATATTCAAAATTAAAAAACCAGCTAAGATTATGGGTAAAAACTACGGTATTCAAGATCAGGATCCTAATCTAGAGTAAAAAAAGGTTTTTCTACCTGAAGATGTGACTACAGTAGACTCTCACTTATCCAAGCTAAACGGGCCAGCAGAAGCTTGGATAAGCAAATATCTTGGATAATAAGAAGGGATTAAGGAAAAGCCTATTAAACATCAAATTAGGTTATGATTTTACAAATTAAGCACCAAAACATCATGTTATACAACAAATTTGACAGAAAAAGTAGTTCAATACACAGTAATGTTATGTTGTAATTACTGTATTTACGAATTTAGCACCAAAATATCACGATATATTGAAAACATTGACTACAAAAATGGTTTGGATAATCCAGAAACTTATCCAAGTATTGAGGCTTGGATAAGTGAGACCCTACTGTACTTCCAGAAGCAATAATCTCTAAAACTAGATACATGTTTTACTTACTACATCACCCATTAACAATCTCTTTCTTTAGCCTGTTTTTTTATTATTTATTTATTACAATATTTATATCCCGCCCTTCTTACCCAACAGGGGACTCAGGGCGGCTTACAAAAAAACAGACTGGGTCTGTCGATTGAGTTCAGCGTACATGATAATATTTAACGCTGCCAATTATTATTCAAAAGCCTGGCCCCATAACCAAGTTTTAACCTTCCTACGGAAGGATAGGAGGGAGGGAGCCTGCCTGACTTCACTGGGGAGGACGTTCCATAGGCGGGGAGCCACTACTGAAAAAGCCCTGTCTCTCGTCCCCGCCAGCCACACCTGTGAGGCTGATGGGACCGTAAGCAGGGCCTCATCTGATGACCTTAAGCTTCGAGGTGGGTCGTACAGATACACGTTCGGACAGATAAGCTGGGCCGGAACCGTTTAGAGCTTTATAGGCTAAAGCCAGCACCTTGAATTGTGCTCGGTAGCAAATCGGCAGCCAGTGGAGCTGGCGTAACAGAGGAGTAGTACGCTCCCTGAATGCCGCTCCAGTTATTAACCCGGCAGCCTCCCGTTGGACTAATTGAAGCTTCCGAACAGTCTTCAAAGGCAGCCCCACGTAGAGTGCGTTGCAGTAGTCTAAACTGGATGTAACGAGGGCGTGTTTTTTAATTTCTTAATCTGTGTTTTGCCAAAGATAGCAACAGCCAGATAACACCTGAATTTTACATTTTGCTAAATGGGAAGAGGGAATCAAACTTGGTATATATATTTTATCCCAGCAGTTCTGTAGTAACCCAAAACATGCAGTGCTTTTTTTCCGTGTCAGCAGCAACTTGAGAAACTGCAAGTCACTTCTGGTGTGAGAGAATTGGCCATCTGCAAGGACATTGCCCAGGGGACACCCAGATGTTTTGATGTTTTTACCATCCTTGTGGGAGGCTTCTCTTGTATCCCCAAATGGAGGTGGAGCTGATAGAGGGAACTCATCTGCGCTCTTCCCAGGTTAGATTTGAACCGGCAACCTTCAGGTCAGGAACCCAACCTTCAAGTCATCAGTCCTGCCGGCACAAGGGTTTCACCCACTGCGCCACCAGGGGCTCCATATGCAATGCTGATTAGAAATTAATCTAATTAGTCTATCACCTCCCATATTCCATTTTAATACCAATTGAATAGCAACCTCCTCCTTCATGACAGAAATTTGAACAATTTGGTTACTATAGTGAACACAATAAATATATGGTCCTATTAAGAAATTGAAAAAAATAATGTGAAGTTTGTCATAAAGCTGAACATTTCCTAAATTCAAACAGACAAGCCTAGCACATTGATTATGAGCACGAGTTCAAGCTCAAGACTGACTCTAGCATTGGATTGTTAAGATCTGATTTCTATTCTATCTTTCTTATGATCAAGTCTGGTTCCAACTTAATATTTACTTTACTGAATGGTAAAAGCCTCTGTCACATCTGTAACAATACCAGCTGACTTCATGTCAGGGATAGAGAAGTGACAACTGCAAGCTACGTGCAACCCTCATGATCCCTGAGAACTACCAAATGTTTTTTTTAATGGAGGTGTATAACACTTTTGAATGACAAATTATCCCTTCTGAAACAGAACATCCAACCCACAATACAACAAATAAGACAAAAATCCTGGAAGAAAATGGAAGCAAGCTTCCCAGTCGTCCCAGGCTGGATTTTGGTTATCTTTTTGGCACAAAATCTGAGCACTAGGATGTGACTGGAGACCAAGGTTTGAATCCCCGTTTAATAAACGTTTAGCCTCAGAAGGCCCTGCAACAGAGTTACCTCATGATAATATAAGTTGGAAATCACATGAAGGCACACAACAAGCAAGTCTTACCTAAGAGAGGTCACATGAAAAAGTTGACTACTTAGAAAAAGTGCGATCATCAATAGATCATCATACTTTTAAATTGTGGACAGGAGCAACTTTTCAAATTAGTCTGAAGAGTTTTACCAAATGCATTGTTTTGAGCTTTAAGAGAATGTATCCAATGGCACCCTCTCCCTTGTATCCTCTGCAGTTAGAAAACTACACTGATTTCGGACTTCTCCAGGCCTCCAAGCTCAACACTAGGCTTATTCCTGATCCTGATCATCATCACCACCAGAGCTGATTTCAATTAAGAATTGCAGGTTTTTTTTCCTTTGTAAGGATCCTGGAAAGAGAGAAAATGCCGCTTCATCCTCTCTTTGATCATGCCTACAGGGATCTAAGATATCTTTACAGCGGTGGTTCTCAACCTGTGGGTCCCCAGATGTTTTGGCCTTTAACTCTAAAAATACTAATAGCTGGTAAACTGGTTGGGATTTCTGGGAGTGGTAGGCTAAAAAGCACTGGGGACTCACAAGTTGAGAACCACTGCTTTAGAGGTTCTGAATGTCTAGCATTAGCACTCTGCAGTCCAACACAGGTTTGCTTTGCATGAAGTTGATCTGAAGTATTGTGCCATTCAATTTGACACAAAAGATTTAAATTTGATGTACTGTTGCAATTTTAAACAGACAGACAAGGAATTGGCTAGTTAAAAGTTGAAAAGTTGAATATTATGTACTTACCAGTGGAAGGCTTGATCCAGGAACATTAGGAAAGTCATGATGTTCATTGTGGTAGCCAACATTGAATGTAAGTTTATTAAGTGGCCCATAGTATGAATATGTTTCATATCCCTTTAAAAACATATAATGTTCAGCTATGAAATGTCCTGAAATAGGGTGCAAGCCTAATCCTAGTACTGCACCTGCTAGTAAATAGAAAAGTGATTTTATTCCCAGGAAATAGTATACCAAAGCATCAAAGCCAAACTGAATTGCAAAATTGATGATTTCAAGTCGGGAAATTGGTTTTGGATTAATATTGAGAGGTCTAATGGCATAAAATAAGGGCTGAAGTATAATCCACAGGAGCTTTCGAAATCGGGTGCAGAAAAACCATCCCTCAAAGTCAGTAGGAATGTCCACATCTATCCCATCGCCACCAAGATAACGATGATGATCCATGTGGTATCTCTTGAAAGATATGGAGTATGGAAAACCAAGTGGGAGATTGGCAAACATTCCAAACCATCGATTCCATGAGGATTTACAGTTGCCAAAGGCGCTGTTGTGAGCAATCTCATGAATAGCCAGAGTCATGGAATGATCAAGACAACTGCCAAACACGTAGGACCAAAATACAACCCACTTCCAGTCCAAATCTTTAACCAGGTAAAGAGCAACCACCTGAGCAAACACCATCAGTACAGTTAACCAGATCACATTATAATCTGGTTTCATCAAGGTCTTTATTTCCGGATGTTTACCTGTTGGGAAATAAAAGACAATAATTTTAGGTAAGAATCAACTGATTTTCTTCAAAATCTTTGTCAAAACTTCCCCCATAATTGGATTTTGCTTTGTTTAAAAGATCACAGACATGCTGGATTCTTTAACATAATCCTACAGAGTAACACAAATCACAGAGTAAGTACACTGTCACAACGCAGTGGCATTTATCTTATTTATACTAGATGTTCATTCTTGGGTAAAATAAGCATGGGCAAGCATTTCCCCAATAATGGCACCAATTACCCCTCAAAATATTATTTCCCTTTTCTTTGAATAATAACAAGCTCTTGATCAGTCCAAGAACATTAATGACTAAAAAACAAATATTGCTATCTGGTATGTCAACTCCAACAGAGTAACTTTTGCTGTAAGTTGCTATGATTGGCTGCAGCAAACCTAAGGTAAAAGGTAAAGGTTTCCCCTGATGTTAAGTCCAGTCGTGACCGACTCTGGCGGTTGGTGCTCATCTCCATTTCTAAGCCGAAGAGCCGGAGTTGTCCATAGACATTTCCAGGTCATGTGGACGGCATGACTGCATGGCACGCCGTTACCTTCCCGCCGGAGCGGTACCTATTGATCTACTCACATTTGCATGTTTTTGAACTGCTAGGTTGGCAGGAGCTGGGGCTAACAGCGGGCGCTCATTCCACTCCCGGGATTTGAACCTGGGACCTTTTGGTCCGCAAGTTCAGCAGCTCAGCACTTTTAACACACTGTGCCACCAGGGGCCCCAAGCAAACCAAGACAACACAAAACAAGTATCAACCTGAAGGTGAATGGCTAAGGATTGTAATTTAACTGTATGACATTTAGTATTTCCTATTCTTGGTAGCTAAAATAAGAACAGATTCCAGACACAAGCAACCTAGAACCAGTCTTATCATTCTACACTTCAATAAACCCAGTGTTTAAATTCAAAAGAATCAAATCCATATGCTAGAATAAAATGTGTGTCTCACAACCTCTGAGGATGCCTGCCATAGATGTGGGTGAAACGTTAGGAGAGAATGCTTCTGGAATATGGCCATACAGCCCGGAAAATGCACAACAACCCAAATATGCCTGTTAGGTTTTTTTAACTGCAGATGTTCTATTTGCTTAGAGAAATACTAAAGAGATTAACACAACTAATACTACTTCTAACTACACACAACAAACTTACAACCCCTGTTGGCTTCATAGTTGTGCCAAGAACTATATGCATGCTGTTCTAAGAACATTTTTTTCGCTAACAGTTTCAAACATCTTGGTGTAGCGGAAATCTCTATATAATAATAATAATACTTTATTTATACCCAGCCACCATCTCCCCACGGGGACTCGGGGCGGCTCACATGGGGCAAGGCCCGACTAGCACAATTTACAAAAACAGCATAAATACATTGAACAATATACAATAAAAATAAAAATAAAACACAGTAAGACAATAAAACAAGAGTTAATACAACAGTAATAATATCAATCAACCACCAAGTGCAATTCAGTCGATTTCATTGGTGGGGGGGGACTGCAGCAGCAATATAAAATAACATCATCAGTTAAAATACCGGAATAAAAGGGACCTAATAAAATTCAGGATAGAGTTATAATGTCAACTGAGGCTGGTCATCCAGTGACTGTCTCACCAAAGGCCAACCTAAACATCCAGATCTACAGTTGTTTCTTGAAGGAGGATAGAGAGGGCGCCAACCTAATCTCCCTGGGGAGGGAGTTCCAGAGCCGGGGGGCCACGGCCGAGAAGGCCCTCTCTCTCGTCCCCACCAGTCGTAACTGTGAGGAAGTTGGAAGCGAGAGGAGGGGCCCCCCCACAGAGGATCTTAGAGATCGTGTAGGTTCATAGGGGACGACGCGGTCACGAAGATAGGCAGGTCCCGAACCGTATATACCAGGCATGGGCAAATCTTTTTGCCTTGGGGCCATATGGAAGGTCGGGCTGGGAGGGAGTGGGGCAATTCGCATGCTGGACAGGGTGAGCCCACAAGGGATAGAGCCTGAGAGAGGACAGGTCCAGGAGGGGGCAGGATAGGGCCTGGGTCATCCTCAGTTTGTCCTCACAGCATAAGGATGGGGCTGCTTGCCCCATCCTTATGTCGAGAGGAAGGCGGGACATGTAGTGACTGCCCCGATCCTCCTCCCCAATCCTCGGGCTGTCCTCTTGGAATTATGTCAGGAGGAAGGCAAGACAGGCAGCGTCTTGAGAGTGTTCCGGAGCCACCACGTGCATTCCTTGAGCAGTCCTCCCAGCATAAGGAGGGGACTGCTCACACCGTCCTTATGCCGGGAGGAGGGCGAGACACGCAGTGGCTGAGAGCGCTCCATATGACTCTAAGCTGCTGCAGGCCACCATGTCCTTATGCCAAGAGCACAAGGTAAATGAGGGCTCAAGGTAAGCGCCTCAAGGCTGCATCCGGCCCCCAGGCCTTAGTTTGCCCATGCCTGCTATATACTGTATGTGTCTCTGGTATCTCCTCCTATTTAGTAGGCAGAATACTTGCTTCTCATATAATTTGAAAGTGTCATTTCTACTTCCTGAGGAGTCCCCCATTTGCCAGAAGTGGAAAACAGCATGATTTCAAACACCAAAGCATGATTCCCAGCAAAATCCTCCTTTATTCACACAAGGTGGCCAGGAAAGGTGTCCTTTTGAACCTGCAATCTCCAAATTAATGATGCATCTACACACTGTAGAATTAATGCAGTTTGACACCACTTGAACAGCCATGGTTTTTGGGAGTTTTCGCTTTACAAGGACTTCTCTGCCAAAGAATGAATCTTCACAGAACTCCAGGACCCAGGATCCCATAGTGTTCGGCCTAGACAATTCAAGTGGCATCTTGCCTCACCAAACCACATGATTCCACAGCATTGAGCCCATGGCAATTCAAGCTGTGTCAAGCTGTGTTCATTCCATAGTGTTGATGCATCCCAGGTCCCTGTGTTCTTGCCTAACAGCCTCCCCTGACTTTCCACAGACAAGCCTAGTTTGGGTGTTCTAGACTCTTATTATTTCACAGAATGAACAAACACATATTGCACCTATCTACTTAGAAGTTGACCCCACTGCAGGGCTAGTTAAAAGATGTGATTTATCATGTACCATTGAATCCCAGAAGCTCCCGGTAGTGCAGTACATTAAACTGCTGAGCTGCTGAACTTGCTGACCAAAAGATCAGCAGTTCGAATCCGGGGAGTGGGGTGAGCTCCTGATGTTAGCCCCAGCTTCTGCCAACCTAGCAGTTCAAAAACATGCAAATTTGAGTAGATCAATAGATATCACTCCAGCTGGAAGGTAATGGTGCTCCATGCAGTCAGGCTGGCCATATGACCTTGGCGGCGTCTACAGCTCTTTGGCTTAGAAATGGAGATGAGCACACACACCCCCAAGAGTTGAACACAACTAGACTTAATGTTTGTGAAAAACCTTTACATAGAAGTAAGACACACTGCAGGGCTGGATTAAGACTGCGATCTATCATGTACCTTTGAATCCCTACCGTTTGTGTCAAACTCAAGGCCTGCGGGTCAAATCTGACCTGCCACGTCATTTCATGCGGTCTTCCAGATGACGGACTACAACTCCTACATTCCCCATCATAACACATCACTAGAACTGACGGGTGTTGTGAGACAGTGACATCTGGAAGGCTGTAGTTTGTTTTGTGGGGTTTGGGTTTAGATCAGAGGCCCTCCAGTTGTTTTGGACTTCAATTTACCAGCTGTTAGGAATGGTGGGAGCTGCTGGCAGGCCAAGGTTTGGTGTAGAGCAGGCATGGGCAAGCTTGGGCCTTCCCTCCAGGTGTTTTGGACTTCAGTTCCTACCATTCCCAACAGCCTCAGGCCCCTTCCTTTTCCCTCTCTGCCGCTTAAGCGGCTGAGGGGGAAAAGGAAAGGGCCTGAGGCTATGAGGAATGGTAGGAGTTGAAGTCCAAACTACCTGGAGGGAGGGCCCAAGTTTGCCCATGCCTGCTCTATACCCATGGATCCTTCATAAGGCCGGATTCTTCATAAGCCAACTGAGGCGTGGCCCACGGAGGGAGATGGGCCAAGGAGGCAGGAAGGAGGAGGAGGAGAGCGTGTGATAACGGATCTTCAGGCGAGCCCTTCTCCTCCTTCTCCTCCGCCTCGGACTGACTCATTGGGTCTCCTGATGCTCCTTCAGGCGCGCCTCCCGCCTCCACAGAACAGGGCCTCCTTGAGGAGCGAAAATAAGCCCTCGGGAGGGCTCTCAGAAGGAACAGTTACGCGCCTGAGGGGCGGAAGGAGAAAGGGAAGGAAGGAACGAGGCCACGCCTGAGGGGCCGTTGGAAATAGAACGCCGCAGCGCGCGCGCGCAATCACTCACTCAGGATCTCCTTGCGCCGGTCGGCGTGCGGCTGGTCCGTATAAACCCATTCGAAGTCCTCTCGAGCCACAGTGTTGCCCATGGCGGAGGGAGACAAGGAGGCGCGCAATGCGGCCCGCGCGAGGCGCAGAGTCCCGGCCTTCTCTCCTCTGCCGGCCTTCTTTCCTTCCTTCCTCCGCGCCCGCGCCGCTACCTTTCCTCCGCCAAATGCAGCCTTGGCCACTACCTCTCCGAGAGCGCCCCTTCTTTGGAGCAGAAAGGGGGCGTGGCTTTGTGCCGTCACGCCCCCTTCCCATTCACTGGTTGGCTGAGACCGGCGGTGTCGTCACGGAAAGCCATCATAAGCAGCAGTCCTTTTGGAGAAAGAGAGAGGAATGAGCCTTGAATAAAGAGGGCTTCTATTCAGTTCCTTCCTGAGGAAACTTGGGGTGGGGCAGCCGTCTGTTGCAATAATTCGCCCCACATGAAGCCAATTGAGATGTCATGTTACATAAAGGGTATAATATTATACCAAAACGTACACGCTATATATTCACGAATAAAGAAAGACGTATTATGTAATGTAGGGACACGAATCCTGAGGGAGGAGGTGTGGCAAAATGATGGCGGTTTCGCCTCCTTGGAGATGGGAAAGATAATGTTCCCTCAGCTTCGCTCAACCAGCCTGTTTTACTCCCGCCTCCGCCTTGGGATGCCGCCTCCTCCTCGTTTCGCACGTCCTTGGGAGCATCTACACGAGAATGGAGGCAGCTTGACGCCACTTTGAACTGCCATGGCCTTCTCAGGCTAGAATGCACCCGGGGTTCCTTCGCGTGGGGCCCTAGCAGTTCAAGTGACACCCTGCTGCGTTCATTCTGCAGTGTAGATGCCTCAGGGCCCTTCCAGACATGCCCTATATCTCAGGATCCCATCCCATATTTTCTGTTTATCCTGGATTATCTGGCAGTGTGGACTCAGATAACCCAGTTCAAAGCAGATATTGTGGGATTTTCTGCCTTGATATTCTTGGATATAGGGCTGTGTGGAAGGGCCCTCAGTCATGTTTTGGCTTCAGCTGAGGCGTCTCTTCATCCTCCTCCCCTGGGGAATGTGCCCTCAAGGGGGAAAAGGCTGCCTCCTGCCTTCTGAGGGCCCTATGTCCCAGGATCTGATCCCAAGTTTTCTGCTTTAAACTTATATGAGTCCGCACCGCCAGATAATCTGGGATAAACAAAAACCTGGGATCAGATCCTGGGATATAGGGCCTCTCTGGAAGGGCCCTGAGGCAACAGAAGTAGCGCCTGGGCCTGCTGCTGCCTTCTTTGCCCCTCCGGCTGCGGCCTGTTTGCCTGAGCAAAAGGAAGCCTTGCTGTGTGTCCTTCTTAAGAGCTGTCAAAATGACTTTTGGAACATCCCTACCGTGTACACCAAGCATAGGCAAACTTGGGCCCTCCCTCCAGGTGTTTCGGACTTCACCTCCCACAATTCCTAACAGCCTCAGGCTCCTTCCTTTCCCCCCTCAGCCACTTATTTGCCCTTGCCCAATTTAGGTGGAATCTCTATTCCTACAATTTGAATCCATCACTTCTATGTGTCCTAGTGCCCTTCCCCACAGACATATAACCCAGAATAATGAGGCAGAAAATCCCACAAAATCTACTTTGAACTGGGTTTTGCTGAGTCCACACTGCCATATATTCCAGCTCAAAGCAGATAATGTGGGATTTTATTCAGCTAGAGTGAGTCTTCCTTGTCTATCTAAGATGCAGTCTTCCTCTTTTCCTACTTACTTACTTAGGCGATCCCTCGTCGTTCGAGGACGATAGTCTTCCAACCTTGGTATCTTGGGTGTGTGTTCTTAGGTGGCTGAAGAGACCGATTCTTGACCTGCATATTCTCCCGCAGTGAGGACATCGGTTTCCAGGTGGAAGGCGGTCCCGGTCGGGGTTAGCTTGACACTCCTTCCTCTTGGCACGTTTCTCCCTTAAGCCCTCCGTTCGTGCCTCTTCGAACTCCGCAGCACTGCTGGTCACAGCTGACCTCCAATTGGAGCGCTCAATGGCCAGGGCTTCCCAGTTCTCAGTGTCTATGCCACAGTTTTTAAGGTTGGCTTTGAGCCCATCTTTAAATCTCTTTTCCTGCCCACCAACATTCCGTTTCCCATTCTTGAGTTCGGAGTAGAGGAGCTGCTTTGGGAGACGGTGATCGGGCATTCGGACAACGTGGCCAGTCCAGCGGAGTTGATGGCGTAGGAGCATCGCTTCAATGCTGGTGGTCTTTGCTTCCTCAAGCACGCTGACATTTGTCCGCCTGTCTTCCCAAGAGATTTGCAGGATTTTCCTGAGGCAACGCTGATGGAAACGCTCCAGGAGTTTGGTGTGACGTCTGTAGACAGTCCACGTTTCGCAGGCGTAGAGCAGGGTTGGGAGGACAATGGCTTTATAAACAAGCACCTTGGTATCTCTACGGATGTCCCGGTCATCAAACACTCTCTGCTTCATACGGAAAAATGCTGCACTCGCAGAGCTCAGGCGGTGTTGTATTTCAGTGTCGATGTTGACTTTTGTGGAGAGATGGCTGCCAAGGTAGCGGAAATGGTCAACATTTTCTAATGTTACACCGTTAAGCTGTATTCCTGGCTTTGCAGAGGGATTAGCTGGTGCCTGTTGGAAGAGCACTTTGGTTTTCTCGATGTTCAGTGAGAGGCCGAGCTTCTCGTATGCTTCTGCGAAGGTGTTTAGAGTGGCTTGTAGGTCTTCTTCTGAATGCGCACAGACTACGTTGTCATCAGCATATTGGAGTTCTATAACAGATGTTGTGGTGACCTTGGTTTTGGCTCTCAGTCTGCTGAGGTTAAATAGCTTGCCATCTGTCCGATAGATGATTTCCACTCCGGTGGGAAGCTTCCCATCAACAAGGTGAAGTATCATAGCGATGAAGATGGAAAATAAGGTGGGGGCAATAACACATCCCTGCTTGTCACCTGATTCCACCTTAAATGGGTCACTTTGGGAGCCGTTGCTGTCCAAGACTGTTGCCATCATGTCATCATGGAGGAGCCGCAGGATGTTCACAAATTTGTCAGGGCACCCGATTTTTTGGAGGATGGTCCAGAGAGCGCTGCGATTCACTGTGTCAAATGCCTTTGCAAGGTCAATGAATGCCATGTACAGAGGTTCGTTTTGTTCCCTGCATTTTTCTTGGAGCTGTCGAGCAGTGAAGATCATGTCCACTGTTCCTCTGGAGGGGCGGAAGCCATTCTGGGATTCTGGGAGGGTGTCTTCTGAGACAGGGAGAAGGCGGTTTGCAAGGATTCTTGCAAGGATTTTCCCAGCGGAGGTTAGAAGGGAGATACCACGATAGTTCCCGCAGTCTGTTCTGTACCCTTTCTTGAAAAGGGTGATGATGGTGGCATCCTTGAAGTCTGCTGGGATTTTCTTGGTCATCCACACCTTTTCAATGAGCTCGTGGAGTTGTTGTATCAGCTCAGGTCCACCCTCTTTGAAGATTTCAGCAGGAATCCCATCAGGTCCGCTGGCTTTGTTGTTTTTTTGTTGGCTGATGGCATTGCTGACTTCTTCCAAACTAGGCAGTGTTGCAAGCTCATCCCTGGTTTGTTGTTGCGGGATTTGTGAAAGGGTCTCTTCGGCCACATTGGAGCTGCGATTCAGCAGGTTCTGGTAGTGCTCTTTCCAACGTAGTGCAATTGATGTTTTGTCCTTCAGAATTTTGGTTCCATCTGATGAGCGTTGGGGCTGTATGCCATGGTTTCTTGGTCCATAAATGATCTTTGTGGCTTTGAAAAATCCCTGAGCGTCATGGGTATCTCCAAGGTGTTGGATTTCTTCAGCCTTCTTCGTCCACCAGATGTTCTTGAGTTCTCTGGTCCTTCTTTGGACCTCAGCTTTTGCACTGGCATAGATCTTTTTCTTGGCAGCACAGTTGGTGTCTCTCTGCCATGTTTGGAAGGCTTTCCTTTTGTTATCAATCAGCTGTTGGATCTCTTTGTCGTTATCATCAAACCAGTCTTGATGTTTCTTAGTTAGGTATCCAATGCTTTCTTCGCAGGCTGTGATGATGGAGGTCTTCAGTTTGTTCCAATGTTCCTCAACATTTTCGGGGTGTTCTGTGGTTAGATGATCTTTGAGTATTGTTTGGAGAAGGGCTCGTTTGGAGGACTCCTGAAGGGCTTGGGTGTTCATTTTGCGCCTTGTTTTTCTTCCTTGGAGTCTGCGTTTGGGGACGATCTTGATAGCCATCGTGGATCGGATTAACCTGTTGTCTGTCCAGCAGTCATCAGTACCTGTCATGGCTCTTGTGAGAAGCACATCGCGGCGGTCTCTGGCACATGTGATAACATAGTCCAAGAGGTGCTTTGACCGAGGGTGCTTCCATGATGTCTTGAGCTTGTTTTTCTGGCGGAAGAGCGTGTTGGTGATGACAAGGTTGTGCTCTCCGCATTTGGTGAGAAGCAAGATGCCATTCGAGTTGCTGTTTCCGACCCCGTCTTTTCCTATGATCCCTGGCCACAGGTCAGAGTCCCTTCCGACTCTTGCATTAAAGTCCCCCAGGAGGATGATTTTGTCCTCCTTAGGTATCTCCGATAGGATGGTGTCCAGCTGACAGTAAAAATTTTCCTTGATGTCTTCGTCAGCATCTAGAGTTGGTGCATAGGCGCATATGATGGTTGCCTGTTGGTTTTTGGCAAGGTTAATTCGGAGGGTTGAAAGTCATTCATTGATGCTAGTGGGTGCTTCAGTCAGGTGCTTCACCAGGTCGTTTCTGATCGCAAAACCAACTCTGTGTATTCTTCGCTCTTCTTCAGGCAGTCCCTTCCAGAAGAAGGTGTAGCCTCCCTTTTCTTCCTTCAGCTGCCCCTCTCCTGCTCTCCGGGTCTCCTGAAGGGCTGCTATGTTGATCTTAAAGCGTCCCAGCTCCCTTGCAATGATAGCAGTCCTGCGTTCGGGGCAGGTCCTGTCAGTGTCCTCTTTTCCTACTGCATTACCAAATGTTATTATCCTTTGTTAGTGTTGGAGATAGCAACCTTCTCAAGCCTCCTCAATCTAATCTTTTGCAGTTTTCTTAGATCTCTGTACTTAAAGCAGTGCGAGGGGCTGCAGACCATGTGACTGGTTCAGTGACTGTTTAGAATGTTAAAAAGGATGACAGAAGTCAGTTGAGGCTTGAGTCTGTTTGAGCGCAGAAGCCAGTGTTAGAAGTCAGTTGTGGCTTAAGTTTCTTTGTTGTAGATGAAAGGAGAGATAACACAAAGAGAGATCCTTTTGAGAGGCCAAAAAGTCCGGTTTATTATTTCAGCTGAGTCCCTGGAAGTGGAATCTCTTCCAAAAGCTTTCCAGAGCGAGAGATCAAGGCGTTGACTTGCCTTTTATACATTTTCAGACAAAGAACATGCTTCTACATACATCTTGTCATTAGTACGTCACTTCACATGCTTACATACATGGACATAAATATGCACAATCAGCATTTTCCTATCTAAGCACTCTAAAAGCTTGTAGTAAGTCACAGACACCACGGCTCAGCTTTTGTAGATTAATCATGGCCCCTTGTCAAAAGGGAGGCGGGAGAGGTCAGCTCTCCTTCCATTAAGCTGTGCTAGGAACCAATTCACACTGGAATGTATAGATAACTGGGGCCCCCTTCTCCCCCCTGTCCTGTCAGCTTGTGCATCCCTAAAATCTAACACAGAGAGAGTCTGATTTTTCTACATTTCACTGCTTCTAATGTGCATACAATATATGTCTAAAAATCCATATTTTTCCGTCCTCATCACCTTGAAAGTAGAATGTTATAAAAGAGCTGTACAGAACAATATAGTTTTGAAGAGTTTAATTAAATATTATAAGTTAAAGATATAAACTGAAATGTTTTAAAGCTTAACCTGACAAGAAATGTACCTGTATATTTAAATGCATGAAGTTATGAGTAAAACAAACATGTTATTTTAAACAAGTCTACTTGAATCTTTGTCTGCTGAGAGCACTGAATAGAAACAAGATATTTATGTGCCCAGTGATCTTCTGTTACCCACTAAACTAAAGGAACACTCCTAAAACTGCTACCCAATAGTTTGTGATCCTAACAGATCATAATCCAATAGTCCAACAATAATAATTCATGGGTTTTTAATTTAGGCATCTTAGCATCTAGGGACTGTGGCTTCCTTGATGGAGTCTTGTTCATCTTTCTCTTTTCTTGCTGCCCTCTACCTTGTCAGGCTTTATTGCTTTGTCTGATGAGTCATGTCTTCCCATGGTATGGCCAAAGTCCAGTAGCTTTAGTTTCATCATCTTGGCTCCTGGGAATTGCTCATGGTTTATTCTCTCTTTCTATCGGCATTCTGTTATTAATAACTTTTCAATAACTTTAAAGCATAAGTTCATTTTATTGCACTTTCAGTGTGAGCGGGTATATGAGAACTTTTACACAAACAACATTAGACATACAAACATACAGATTCTATGCAACTACATTGGATTTACAAACAACCTACAGTTACATTGGCTAACAAACAAACAAAGGGGGTTACATTTTCACTCAGCATTCACACACATGTACATGCTTTCATCTTCATCCATCCATCCATATATTATCTTTTCCCCCTCCTTGGATAAGCACCTGCTCTGGCCAGGCCCTGCTTTCCCTGCAGCCTGCCAACACATAGTTCAAAAACACCAAAACTTCAAAACTGCAAAATTTATCTTTTTTCCCTAAGAACAATGCCAAGGATCAGATCCCTGTTTCCATACAGCAGAACTGACTCCTTGCAACACATAAAATTACTTCAAAATGCACTCCTTCCTCTTCCCTTGAGAAAGAAGCCCAAAGTGACCAGACGGCTTCCACTGCATATCTGCCACTTTCCCATATACCAGCATCGCTGTCTGTCACACTTTCTGGATTATCATAAGGTCACTTATATAGCAATATTTTGCTGATGTCCCAAAGTTGTAGATGAACGATAGACATATTCCATCCTGGCTCCATCTCAGTTTCCTGGATGTTGATTCTTCTTGATTAGTGTTGGCCTTGGGTTGACTTCCTTCGTAACATCCTTAACTTAAAAGAGCCATTGTCTCTGCCAAAAAAGTTCATCAAGTCAGCAAATGTTGACAGATATAAACAGATGTAAACATTTATCTTATCACTGTCACAGTTCTTATCACAGTTTACCAGGCAAGTCAACTATTTCAGCTGGTTTTAATTACAATTCAGCAAGCAGATAGTTAGTAATTGCAAGCCTTAATATTTTTTAATGGTGTCTTCAAAATTATTAGGTTTCATTCATTCCTTCCTTCCATTCAATTCATTCATACCCACACATATTAAATCCGCATTTATCAAATCTGCACATTATATTTTTGTGGCATTCTTCACTGCCCAGTTTTCACAACCACATATAGAAACTGGAAACATGACGGCATAGACTGTTTTAACTTTACTCCTCAATTATATATCTTTATCCTTGAGGATTTTGTCTTGTTCCTTCATAACTGCTTTTCCAAGTCCTGGTCATCTTCTGATTTCTTGACAGTCTCACAGTTTAGTCATCTTGGCTTTTATGTAGACTTGAGGGTTTATTTGCTCCAAGATCAACTTGTTTGGGGGGGGGGGGTGGCACAGTGTCCATATAACTCTCCTCCAACCCCACAACTCAATTGATTTGATATTTTCAAGACTCCTTTAGGTATAAAAGCCTTCATCAGATGCAACACTTACTTTATTTACTCATGTTTAGAAATTTTGATCAAAAATCAACCCAAAAAACCTGGGTCAATTTATCATTGTCAGTGCTGTATCCCAATTCTTATCAAAAAGTAGTAATTCCCTTTTTCCAAAAGCAAGAGTTAATCCATCCCAGAGTGGAGCTAAAAGAAAAACTGAGCCTCTCTACTCTCCCTGCCATAGTGCCAGTTCTGGCGTTTTTGAATGCCTTGTTGGGGAAATGTCAGTTAGCATTGATGCTTTCCCCTCTTCACAGAATGACCCATACCCACAGATCATGTTAAAATCCATAATCTTGTCCCCCAAAATCTTCCCTCAACTTGTATGTGATGTTGATATATAGTACATGAGTAGTCTAGAAAAGTACTGTAGTACTCTGAATAAACTGATTTTTGTCCAGCTTCCTCTGCATTGTTGCCTCCATCTTTTCCCTAAAGGCGTGGCAACTTAGTATTACAAAATCGTATTACTTTTAATCCTCTCTTTTCTGCAGCTGTGGTAGCTTCCAAACATTAAAACAGGTTATACCAGGTTAGGAATAACATGCAACAAAATATCAGAGGTGAAGCAAAGGCCATGGAAGATGTGTATTAGCTAATGGACTTCTGATGACATTTAGGGCAGAAGGATTAATATGTTCCTTTTTATTCTGATGGAAATTTCTCTTTAAAAAGTCATTTTCTCTACCCAGTTCAGTTGCCAGGAAAGAGAGCTGCAGTTTAAGCAGATAAAGAAAAAGCGGCATGTGAAACGTGTCCTTTCTTCAAGTAATCACAAGATTCCAACAATGGAGAAGAGGGGGAAGAGAGTTACTTGTTCTGGGGGTGGAATTTATTCTGTGTTTTTGTTCAAAGTAAGCTATTTTGAAAATACTGTGGGTAAAGTCAAAATGCTTCTAGCTGAAAACATTCATTGCTGGGTGGGGGGGGGGGGGAACCCACAAACAGCAACATTGAGTTAAGTTTGTTAACAGAACAATAGAACAAAGCAACATTTTTATAGACGATGGGGAGATTAAGGAGAACATGGAGGACAAATGTGGGGGCAAACAATAGATTACAGATAACTCTCACCCACAGACATTTGAGGAGAACTTTTCTACTAGATATATTGACAAGGGTTTATAGACGTTGCAGTCCAGCAATATTTGTTAATAGCAACAAGGTGAAAGAGAGTATAAGAGGTTTCTTATTTTTGGTGACTAGCTTGTGAGAATTTATAACTAACATTAATTGGCTCCTTACTGGGAGCAGCACTCAGGAGTTCTTTAGCTATCAAAAGAATGAATGATCAGATATGGTTTTGCCGGTTCCTTCCTCTGAAATATATCCCACAACAACTAGACTTCACCACTTGCCAGGAAAGAGACCTGTGACCTTTCTAGAATATGAAGGTAGAATTAATACCTATTTTCTAAGAATTATATCAACTAAACAAAAAGGGAAACATGCCATAATAGACTTTACAAAATAGACATGTCAACTTGCTAGGTCAACTGACTTACGGCAATTGTTTTGATTATGCAAGCAAACCAAACATTGCCTTGGGATCAAAATATTTTAAGAGTCATTTGAAGGAGGAACACACAGTCTAAAGGCCTCTCCAGGAGTCCTTGAAAAGACCTCAGAAATCACTGGAATGCAATT
Source organism: Anolis carolinensis (assembly GCF_035594765.1). Taxonomy (NCBI): domain Eukaryota; kingdom Metazoa; phylum Chordata; class Lepidosauria; order Squamata; family Anolidae; genus Anolis; species Anolis carolinensis. Next base: position 37,723,083 of record NC_085841.1, on the reverse strand, counting down.
GTCAGGTTTTGTGTTGGTGTAATTTATTTGAGGCATCACATTTCTTTTAGTAACTAAGACACAAAACAGTACACAATTAGGTAAAATTCAGAAAATGCTTTTCTAATCCTTGTATGATAATTTGAATCTGCCAGAATGATCTACACTTCTATTAATGGTGCAGGATCCCTGTCTTTGGACTTCATCAGATGGGTGAGAGAAATCAGGGAAAAGCACATGGAACTGTCTTATCCCGTTCCCTACCATCTTACCCTGTCATCTAGGATGGCCAGACATCCCATATTCTTTCCCCATCTGTTACCCACTTTCCCCTGCTTTCTCAGGTTTGGAGCCGGGTAACACCTGAAGAGAAATTTATGGTTCCATTTCCATGCGCTACAGAAACAGAGCCCCATGGAGTCCCACCAGAAGTGCCCTTATGTCATGTAATAACACTTATAGTGCTCCATTTTCAAAGTGCACGGAAACAGAGCTAGAAGTTCATCTGATGAAGTCCTTGACCTCCTTGATAGTCTTCTTGATTCTAGGAGTTGTTCTCCAATTACATTATGTAACAAATTTTCAAAAATGTTCTGTTCCTGGTTTTAAGGTGTTATTAATGTTTAATTGTGTGGTACTTTGTTTTTGTAATTGTTTTTGTGGCTGCCAGAAATTATGTTGAATTGGTTGAGACTCAATAAGATATTCATTGAAAAATTATAGCAAAATGTGCTGCAGGATGTCCTCCAAAAGCAAATGTTTTGCAGTTTAATCAACCTTTTCCATGTTTTTATGATAGAACCAATTAGGAAATGACATTTATAACGCAGGAATAAAAATAATGTTACATAGTGTTATTGGCATTTTTCTCCAGCTACTGCTAGACTGGAATTTTTCGTTCCTACTCTGGTATCTATCAGATATCTTTAAAGGCCTGAGGACTTGCAGCTCATGAGGTATATGCACCCCTATTCCCAGCAAATAAGGTGGGTTGGCTATACTACATTTTTTAGCTCACTGAGAACTAACTTCTAGTGTATTCTTAGTTAAATAAAGCTTTTTCCTGAGCCCTCCATTGTGAAATTTTGCCGTATGGGTTACAAAGGCCTCTTTTTGGTTAAAATCATTTTTAGAAAAAGGGGGACTATAATCAAGGGCATTTTTTAAAAAAAAGATAGGGGGCTGCAAGTACAGTAGAGTCTCACTTATCCAACACTCACTTATCCAACGTTCTGGATTATCCAACGCATTTTTGTAGTCAATGTTTTCAATACATCGTGATATTTTGGTACTAAATTCGTAAATACAGTAATTACTACATAGCATTACTGCGTATTGAACTACCTTTTCTGTCGAATTTGTTGTATAACATGATGTTTTGGTGCTTAATTTGTAAAATCATAACCTAATTTAATGTTTAATAGGCTATTCCTTAATCCCTCCTTATTATCCAACATATTCGCTTATCCAACATTCTCCCGGCCCGTTTATGTTGGATAAGTGAGACTCTACTGTAGTAGTTGCCTACATCTGTTAAAAAGCATGGAAGTTACTTAGAATAAGACCCTTAAATAATCAACAGCCACTTTATCTTCCCTTATACCTACCCTATTTTAATTTATGATGCAAAGTCCACATTACAATAATTATCATATGACACACATGACATGCATAGCATGCATAGTGCATTTTAAACGTATCAAATGTTTGCTCTCGAAATGTATTTTAACATTTTAAGATTAGATTTGTTTTCTTTGGCTATTTTGGAAATGTTTTTTCGAGCCACTTTTTCCAAATCTTCCTCTCTTTTGTTTTTTTTTCTAAGACATAATGGGGAATTCCTATTTCTGACTCAAATAAATACAGACAGTAGTAATTAAGGGAACTTTTCTGCTAACGAGTTAAAAAAAAATCTCCAGATAAGAACTTCATATTACAGTCTTTTTAATAGAAAAGTGACATACAGTTTTGATGTCAGATTAAACATTATTATATCATAAACCAACAAGAAAAATAGCCAAAGATTGAAGAATGTAACTATTGTGCTAAGGTTAAACACAAATAATAAAGGATTAATTTAAGTTTTAGATTTATAATCAATGAAAGACAAGCACAGTTAAAGCATACAGAGAAAGGAAAGAATGCAGACTTAGGGGGATATTATCAGAAAGCTTAGAAAGATTACTTTTGGTATGATCTCCCTTTTTAAACAGTTGGACCTTCTTTTTTGTTGGTTCTTTATGAGTTACTTAACTATCTAATTGAGTTTTTCCTGACCTGACCCATCCCTCAAACTCAAAATAAATATATTTTATCGAATGCTGCAATTACCATCAGCGGAATGGATCTCCTTCTATTCATTGGAGGTTGGGGTGGGTGATCAGAACATGGTTGAATTATATTGGTTTCAGGTTTGGGAAGCTCAGGCCAGGAGACTCCATATTTACCTATGTAACTCCAATACATAGCATTGGACCTATGTAATTGATACAGAATTCTGACCATTATTCATAATGTCTAAATATGTGATCATTAATATCTATGTCTATATATCTTCTATATCTATATCATCTATATCTATATCCATAATAAAAGTGAAAACCCGTATGTGTGTATGTGGCACGGGTGTCCGCTCACACAGATAGCCTCCGGCTTCCACAAACAGGCTATAGTTCCCAGTGCTGAGGAGCCACCGAGTCACTCTTTTCCACTGACATTGCATAACAAACAGAGCAGAACTGAGCAGCAACTACATTTACTGGAGGAGTTTGGGGATTGACTCCACATGGTGGAAGTTGTCGTTCACCCTGCATCAAGTCAGAGCACTGTGACTCCCACTGGGGAATGTAGAGGGGTTGTAGTTCACCTACACCCAGAACACTATGAACCCAAATAATGATGGCTCTAGACCAAACTTGCCATGCATACCCGATATGCCCAGATTTGAATACTGGTGGGTTTTGAGGGGAATTGGCCTGAACATTTGGGAGTAGTCGGTACTGGGATTTATAGTTTGCCTGCAATGAATGAGCGCTTTGAACCCCACCGATGATGGACCAGGACCAATCTTGGCACACAGAGCCCCCGTAACCAATAGAACATATTGGACATGTTTGGGGGAAAGGGAGTTATAGTTCACCTGCATCCAGAGAAACTGGCCCACACTGACAATGGACCGGGACGAAACTTCGCACAGAGAAGCCTCATGACCAACTGAACATACTGCAGGGGTTTGTGGGAATGGGTCTTGATTTTGGGAGCTGTACTTCACCTGCATCCAAAGAGCACGGATCTGGATCAAACTTGGCACACAGACTCAACATAGTCTGCTGTGGATACTGACCGATGTTTTGGGACAATTGACCCTGGAATCTGGGAGTTGTAGCAGTTCACCCCCATCCAGAGAGCACTGCAGCCAGGCGATGACCAGCCAACGACAGATCTGGACCACACTTGGTACACAGACCCAAAATGGCCAACTTTGAATACTGGCAGGGTTTGGGGAGGATTGACCCACAATTCTGGGAACTGTAGTTCACCCACTCCAAACTGAGAATACCTAACATTCAAAGACAAATAATGCCTTTTTCAAATAACCCGGGCATCACCGGGTCCCCCAAGCTAGTCCATAATAAAAGTGAAAACCCGTATATGTGTATGTGGCACGGGTGTCTGCTCACACAGACAGCCTCCACAAACAGGCTATAGTTCCCAGTGCTGAGGAGCCATGAAGTCACCCTTTTCCACTGACATTGCGGTTACAGCGAGCTCCATGAACATGTAGCCCAAACCCTGCCAATGTCCTTCCCAAACACTACGAACCACCACCCAAGGAATGCTTTCATTTGGGGACCATTTCATCCTAGATGTACTATAACTCCCTGTAACCCATCGTAGCCAGTTGTGAGAGATACTGGAAGTTGTGGTTTAATGCCATTTGGAAATCTGCATAAATCCTAAACACACTTAGGACTTGGAGCATTACTTTGGAAACTGACAATTCCAAGAGACACTTGGCAGTTGTATTTTTTAAAAAACACTTCCTCAAGCTCTGCTTTTTTGTTTTTACCACTACCTCCTCCCCTGCAGAGGAAATTATTGAATGTGCAAGTTTTTATATTCACTATTTTGAGCAGCACAGGCAGCAAGTACTACTGTTGCTATATTTATATCTCACCTTTTCCCCAGATTTTAGACATGCAAAGCTAAAACAAGTACAGATTACATTCCACATAATGAAAGTATCAAAAAGGTAATTAAACCTGGAACAGAATTAAAAGCCGTTTTAAAATATAGCCATTAAAACAGTAGCAACAGTAAACAGACAGTACCACACTTTATTAAAAGCCCTTTCCTCATCAGCAGTTAGTTCTCAAATTAACACCACGAAAGATGCCAGTTTATACTCTCTAAAGAAGTTCTTAAGCAGTCAGCAAGAAAGGCCATCTATTTTGTTACTAGCAAATTATCTGTGGACAGTAAGTAGAAAAAAAGCATAGGCAGTTTAATATTCAAGAATATAATCCTTCAGATAATCTAGATGGAGGCTTTATAAGTCATACCCACACTTTGAACCATGCTAGGAATTGTACAAGTTCTTCTTTTCAACTGCTATTTAAACATTGAGAAAATCAGTAAATATAAAATAGAATAAAAACATGTTAAAACTCTTACTTGGCAACATTCAAGAGCCACTGCTACTTCTGATCTGCAAATCAAATATTGGGAGTAAAATTGTTTAACTCTTTTGTAAGTGCAGGAAATGCTCTGCTGCCTGAACTTTGTCTACTACGAACAAAGAAGGAACTAAACTTTACATGCCCTCTGAAGGGAGAGTAGACAGAAGAAAGAACACAAATGATAAATTATTATGCAGATGCCTTCATTTGAAACCATAATTACTTCCAGTAAATCAGTAGCTGTTGAGTACACAGTGCACTAGAAATAGTGAACCGGGAAAAGATTAATAGATGGAAAAGAATAAGCTCTTTCTTTGCTACTAAGCAACTGTGACAAGAAAAGGAGAAAGAATGCACACTGTGAAGAACTTTGCTGTATTTGGAATCATAATATTTCAGTGAAGAAGCACAGTACTTCAGTAGTGCAGCACAGAAATCACCTGCAGAAGGTTTTAGTCTCTACAATTTTCAAGTGGGATGTTGGGGAACATTTCTCACTAAAATCTCTGAGTGCTTCTGCCAGTCAAGGGTTTTCCAGGTAATATTTAGCCAGAATGACCAACCAATTGAGTTAGTTCCAATTAATAACCACTTGGCAATTACTTTACAACAAACAGGAATTACTAAAAAAAAGAGAGAGAGAGAGAGAGAGAAAGAGAGAGAGAGAGAGAGCAAGAAATCTCAAGGGGTAATTGTTTCATACTATTAATTTCACCTTATCCACATGCTAATTAAATCTGAGGCTCTGACTTCAGTTCAGGGTCAAGGACATTCGATAGCTGCAAGGTTTCATGTCATACCAAATCCCATCCCCAAAATCAAATACCATAGTTGGGATAGTGCTTTAAAGTTTGGACTGATACTAAGAGTAGATTTGCCATCCCAGAGAAATGAAATCCAATAGCTGTCACTGCTCTACCACAGTGTCTTACATTGGCCATTATAGTTGGGACTTCAGTTCAAGTCCAAAACTTGAGGGCAAATAAATACAGCGAATGAAAGAGAGAGTACTACTTTAGAGCAATCTACACCAAATTCTTCCCTGATAACTGAAATCTTAAGCAACTTGAGAGAGGCATTTTTATTAGAAAATAGCAAAAATAATCAAACTCAATCTCCTTACATTATACTGTTCTAATGTTTTTAGAGTTCCCCCTTAATTATAATTTATATGCAGCTTAACTGCTGTTCATACTATGAATCTTTATGTACAGTTTGATCACATGCAGAAAAACAAGGGGCATGTGATAAAATATATTGTATTGCTTTAGACTTCAAATGGGTTAACAATTCTTCAAGTTGCTTGCTTTAGTGTTAAAAACAGAATAGAAAGCAAAAGTATAAAATGCTGGTAAATAAATGACTGGAGCTTAAAAACCAGGGCTGAACTCTTCTTGTTACTTGAAGGAGGGGCTGTGTCACCCTTTTCTCCACTGTAGATCTGAAGCTTCAGGTTTAAAAAAAGCAGCTGCGTCATGCTGGTAATAAAATCCAATATACAAAAGATAAAAAGATGCTTCATAATATCAAGATGATATGGTAACCTCAAAAGTGTACTTTTTCTTCTTCTGAGGCTCCTGTGCACTCTTAAAAGGAGAAGATTACAAACCCACAGAGGAAGTCTGACAGGAAAAAAGGTAACAAGCTTAATTTTTTACCATCATCTGCAAGATATCTATATGCACACCCATGTTTCCAACCAGTTAGAAATTTAAGGGACAGCATGTTTTGAAACACCTACTACAGTTTTTTAAATTGCTTGTGTTTACACAGATTGGCCATAGAGAGAGCTAAAGTCCATTGCTCCTACATCAGATCTCCTAAACCAGTGTTATATCTTTTGCGTGAAAAGCTATGCTGCCCGCTTCAAGCTAGAGTCTGGTTTTTGATATTTTTTTATTCCTTTCACAGACAATTAGAATACAAAATATCAAGCAAGAGGAAGTATCTTCCTTTCAAATATTTCATAACCATTGTTAATCAGAGAACAACCAGCCAATCTGTTTAGTCTTAGTGGCAAGAAATCGTTTCTAGTTTGTTTGTTTTTTAAACTTTCAAGTCCAGTGCAAACCCCAGATCCCTGGAAGACAACCAGTCTGGCCCCTGGCAAACTTACTTCATTGCTATGCTCACTGGTAAAAAGGTGCAATAAATTAAATGTGCTACAAGGCCTTAGTAGCTTCATAAACCAATATGTGTCATTACTGTTTAGGGTGGTGAGGTTGCGTTTTCCTGTGAGGAAAGAGTGTATGCTGCTGGTAGGGTCTTCCAAATCAGAAAGGCTTTTGCTTAAGAGTCAAATTAAATGTATCATCAAAGGCTTTAATGGCCGGAATCACTGGGTTTCTCTGAGCTTTTTGGGCTTTATGGCCATGTTCTAGCAGCATTCTCTCCTAATGTTTTGCCTACATCTGTGGCTGGCATCTTCAGAGGTTCTGTTGGCAGTGAGGCAAGTGGAGTGTATACATATCTGTGGAAAGGGAACCACTGACCTCATAGGGAAGCTGATGAAGAAACAGAAGCTACAATCTACAGACCCACTGAAAATTCAACAAACGCTACACTCAGCAAAGGATAAGATGAATCCTCTGACCACTGTAGTCTACCGTATACTATGCAACGGTGGACAAGGCTACATAGGGACCACCAAACGCAATGCCCAAACACGAATCAAAGCACACGAAAGGCACTGCAGACTAATTCAACCAGAGAAGTCAGCTATGGCAGAGCACATGATAAACTAACCTGGACACATAATATTATTTGAGAGCACAGACATTCTGGACCACTCACAACGATTATGTCAGACTACACAGAGAAGCCATTGAAATCAACAAGCACGTGGGCAATTTCAACAGAACAAAGGAAACCATGAAAATGAATAAAATCTGGTTATCAGTACAGTAGAGTTCCGGTTATTCGACATAAACGGCCGGGCCGAATGTCGAATAACTGGATCTGATGGATAATAGGGAGGCCCTATTATCCAGCAAGCCGGTCGAAGGAAGTGCCCCGTGCACGTTGCTAGGTAGATAGCAAGCTACCTAGCAATGCACAGGGGCGCTTCTGCCCCGCCTCTTGGGAGGTGCCCGTGCACGTTGCTAGGTAGATAACAAGCTACCTAACAACGCTCAGGGGTGCTTCCTAAGCCGAGTGCTCACCGCGCCGCCCCTTAGGAAGCGTCCATGCGTGTTGCTAGGTAGCTTGATATCTACCTAGCAACGCGCACAGGCGCCTCCCAAGGGGCAGAGCAGCAAGCACTCGGCTTAGTGAAGCGCCCGTGCGCGTTGCTAGGTAGCTTGCTATCTAACTAGCAATGCACACGGGAACTTCTCTGCTCGCCGCCCTGCCTCTTGCGAGGTGCCTGTGCGCGTTGCTAGGTAGATAGCAAGCTACCTAGCAATGTGTATGAGCGCCTCCCAAGGGGCCTGGGACGTCGGATAATACGGAGTGTCGGTTAACCGGAAGTCAGTTAACTGGAACTCTACTGTATTAACACCAGAATCAAGACAGTAAATAATGAACACCACTCAGAAACAGGAGAACTCCAGACAACAAGCAATCAAGGACCAGTTAACACCTCCCAAACAGAGGATGCCTCCAGGCAACAAATGTCAGGCTACCTCTATGCAGATACCCTCACTGTTTGACTTTGCAAATTTCATGAATACTCAAATACTAATTCAAGCTTGCTAAATGCAACATTAACACTTGCTTCAAACAGACAAGGGTGTTTTATCCCACTCTGGACATTCCATGGGTATATATACACTCCACTTGCCTCACTGCCACAGAACCTCTGAAGATGCCAGCCACAAATGCAGGTGAAATGTTAGGAGGGAATGCTACTGGAACATGGCCATACAGCCTAAAAAAACTCATGGCAACAAAGGTGACAAACATCTACTGGCAGTAGCAATGGGGAACAGGATATCAGTGAAGAATCTATCAGAATCAATGGCAAGTAACTCCTAAGTGGCTTTTACTTCAAAAACCATAGGATAATGAGACAATATAAAATTAAGCAAGAGATAGTTCCAGAACAAGATTAGATTCCCAGATTCAAAGACATCAGTCAGCTACCAGGAAGAGCACTAATGACATAAATGCACTCAAACTGAAAAGACATCCAGCTGTTGACATGCTCAGATGTGAAAGTCATGACCAAAGCAGCACAACAGATATTGTAAATTTCAAACTAAAAAGAAATGGGATCGCATTAAGAGCGAAGTAAAGTGTATGAAAAGCAATGAAAGGATATAATGCAAAGTCTCAATTATGTACCAATCTACCAATATAACCATAATCCACATTTACGCTCCAGATACTGAAGGAGAAGGGGGGAAATTTGTGGTATATCCCTGGGGAAATTGCTTATATACCCAAACAAGACATATTTGAGAGATTTTGGCCTAGCATCAAGGAATGAAGCAGTAGAGCAACTTGTCAAATTCTCTGATACCAACTATTAATTGCAAAAACTTAGTCCAGGTAACTCAAGCAACAGTGGACATGGACATTACTGGATGACCAATTCAGGAGAAAAAGCAAATCAGCATAGAATTCAACAGAGGAAGACAAAGAAGCTCTATTTTCTCTACTAAAACAGAATCAGGAGTAGAATGTGGAACATGCTGTCAACTGCTAACATTCAAAATTAGACTAAAACTAAATAAGTCAATTAGACCAATCACAGTGGCAAAATAAAATCTTAAGGACATCGCTGTGGAATTTAAAGAGTCTGAAAGAACAGCTTTGCACTGCTAAGCCTAATTGACCGAAACTAGACACACGAGTCTAGTCTGAAACCAGGGACTTATCAAGGAAGAATGCAAAACCAAACAATCAGCTACTATTTCACCAAAGAAAAAGAAAAACTTCATTATATGATAGATTAAATTCTTCAAACACTTAAGGACAGGTGAGATTCAAAAGCTAAAGTGGTAGAAATAAGTTCAGAATCCTGAATGCAACATTTTTAGGAACTTGTGCTGTTCTCATCTGCTTCACATTTATTCTAACTCAATTATTCTTATCTTTTTCTTTGGTATCCATCACAGAAGCACTCAGTTCCATCATTTCAGAAAGCCAGTGTCAGGATGGACAAGGCCTTAGTATTTCAGAAATAGATGACCCACCGTATGCTGTTAAACCATAATTCACATGATTCCTTACTATTATCTGTGTTGCTTAAGATCAGAGAGAGCTTTTCAATAGGAAAATGTGTTTATGAACACCCAGATTATAATTTCTGATTATTTTTCTAAAGAGTCTTTTAAATTCCAGCAATTCATTTATGGGAGTGTACTGTAGTTGGAGACTAACAGTTGCATTACACCAGAAATTACATGATATAAAATGTAACATATTTTAAAAGCTAAAGCTACAGTCCTTGGCACACTAATGAGTGGGGCCAGCTTGAACTCAGTGGACTTATTTCTGAGTAAATGTTGTACCATATTTACTGTAAGAAAACAATTGATTACCCATTAAAGAACTGATTAGTCATTACAGCAGGAGGATATGACTGTGTTGGAAAAAAATGAACTTATTGCTCCTTACACTTTGGACCAGACAGTATTAATGGAAAGCTTCTTGATTTCTATGTTTAATTAAGAGATAATTGTAATTCATTAAAATTTGCATGTTGGTGGGTTTTTTTTTAAAGGTGGAACTGGTTGTACAATTGGCACAGTGAGGCATCCGAGAGCAGCCAGGTTTTGAAGGCTGGAATTGTCTTACCACTACCAGTGTTCAATTTCCAGCCTGGTCAGCCTTTGAACATGGATCTAGGAGTGGATACAGTCTTATACTTCTCAAGCAGGAAAAATGAGCCTGCTCTTTACTTGGAAACTTGGAAACATTAGGGTTTTGTTATTTGTTTTGGGTTTTTGTTTTGATTACAACTGCAAGAGTTCCACGTGCTATGCTGGCTGGAGGAATCTTTGAGTAGCAATCCAAAAACAACGTTTCCAAGATCTTGATTTTATTACATTGATTATTTAACCATCTTATTGTTCTTATGAATGGGATTCTTGAGTTGTAGAAGCATGGAAATTTCCCCAGTTTTCCATGCATGCTCGAAGGCAAGGAGAGGATTAAATTCTTTGTTAGTAACACAGTAAGAAAAAATGTTTTACTTGAATGCCAAGTAATTTCTTGCAGCAGCCAATGGATTTTCTGACCTCATTTCACCCTGTCTTTGCACAAATAATCCTCATGCTTTTATCAGAAAATGCTTTTAAAACAATTTCTAGAGAAATTTCTCCTGCAGCTTTGATGGGTGGAGGCTATTTAGCAGTAAAGATCAAATTTCCTTTGAAATTTTTAGACCCTTTGATCCTAGGCAGATTCTTCCAGAATAAACTGGCATAACTGCTCCAGTATCGATTCAAAGTGATCCAGTACATCTTAGCCACAGCAATTCCTTCTCCCACTTATAATGAAAGTATACAACATTACAAATATAATGTATATGTGTGCCTTCAAATTGTCTATCAATTAATTTACTTTACTTTACTTTACTTACACCCCACTCTTCTCACCCTAAAGGGGACTCAGAGTGGCTCACAATTTGGCCACTTCAGTGCCACATAGTAATAAAGGTATAAAATATCATATTAAAACAATATACAAATAAACATATAAATACAACAAAACTATTAAAACTATTAAAACATAATCCTAGACTCATCTTTTATATAGCTCTCATTTGCGTCTGTTCCATATTGCACTATCGCCCTATTCTCTGAACGCCTGGTTCCAGAGCCAGGACTTAACTTTTTTCTAAAGACCAGGATGGAGGGGGCCAACCTGGTATCATTGGGGAGGGAGTTCCATAGCTGAGGGTCCACCATTGAGAAGGCGCTGTCTCTCATCCCCACCAGTGACTCTTGAGAAGGGGGTGAGACAGAGAGCAGAGCCTCTCCAGTGGATCTTAGCTCTCTGGCTGGTTCATAGGGAGAGATTTGAACAGGTAAGTTGGGCCGTAGCCATTTAGAGCTGTATAGGTGTAGCCCAGCCTGAGATTGGGCCCGTTCAGCCAGTAATTGTCCCTGCACCTGCCTTGCCAGAGGACTCTGGGTTTGGGCCTGAGATGCAACCAGAGCCTGAGATTCAGCCAGAGTTTGTCCCAGTGGATTCTGGGACCAGAGACAGAATGGTTGCAAGCAGGCATTGTGAACCACATTCCTCCCAGCAGCATTCCTCCCAGCTGTCAAGGTCAGATCTCCAGGTGCCAGATGGACATTCTAGTTTAGAGGAGGATAATGAATTTATTTATTTTATTTACAGCATTTATATTCCGCCCTTCTCACCCCGAAGGGGACTCAGGGCGGATCACATTACACATATAGGCAAACATTCAATGCCTTTTAACATAGAACAAAGACAAGACAAACATAGGCTCCTCGCGGGCCTCGAACTCATGACCTCCTGGTCAGAGTGATTCATTGCAGCTGGTTGCAGCTGGCTTGCTCTCCAGCCTGCGCCACAGCCCGGACAGGAAGGCAGTGATAACTCATCAGAGGAGGGAACGAGAAAGTTTGCAGAGAAGCAAACGGTTGCTTTTGAAGCAGTTTAATGAGTAATTTTTTTTCATGAGAGAAAGACCTTGGATTTTCCTCAAAATGGCTTGCTTTCTCTGCCACAGCCAGAGGTGGTAACATTGCTTATTCAAGAAAGAAGGATCTTTGCTCTGTGTTCCTGTGTATTCCTGCAGCCGTATATCCTGCTTCAAGTTCCAGCCTTGCCTTGGCCTGTGTATCCAGTTGGATATTCCAGTGCCTTTGCCGTTTGGTTTTTATTCCAATGAAAACTCTTGCCTTATGTTTCGGCATTGACTTTATACCTTGGACTACCTTGGAGTTAATCCTGCACTCTAGTCTTGTTTTCCTGTGGTTATCCTTGATTCATGCCTTGGAAATAATCCTGTTTGGACTATTCTTGATATCTCTTGGGACTTACTTTGATATCCAGTTCTGGACTATGCTCTTTGAGTGGTTTTTATACTCTTGCTTAATGAACTTCAAGTACCTTGCTCTTGTGGACTTAAACCTATTTTACTGACTCTGAACTTTATTTTACTTTTGCTTGCTTATAACCTTCAATAAACAACTTGCTTGCTTATATTCTGGGGATCCAGTGTGGTTTTGAGGTGCCTACGTAGCTTAGGGGTGCAACAGCTCTTTGAATTGTGCTAGATAGCAAACTGTCAGCCAGTGGAGCTGGCGTAACAGGGGGTTTGTATACTCCCTGTATGTTGCTCTGGTGAGTAGCCTGGCTGCCTTCCGTTGGATTACTTGGAGCTTCCAAACAGTCTTCAAAGGCAGCCCCATGTAGAACATGTTGCAGTAGTCTATTCGAGATGTAACAAGACTGTGGGCCACTGTGGCCAAGTCTGGCCTCTCAAGGTGCAGGCGCAGCTGGCACACAAGCTTTAATTGTGCAAAAGCATCCCTGGCCACCGCCGAAACCTGGGTGGCAATGAATTTAATAGAGTTTTCTTAGTCAATGAATCTTAAGAAGTGGTTTTGCTAGTTCCTTATTTTGAAATATAGCCTACAGAACTTGTTAAGCATTATACAGTTGTGAAAGTATAAATACATTTTATAACCTAAGGCTTTAATTTCTCTTTGTCCTGCATCTGAAGGGAATTAATATCCACAAAAGTTCATGCCAATACAAAAACCAGTAAGTCTTAAAGGTACTGCCACATGACCTCTTGTTCATTTTCCAGTCCTTGCCTACTTTTTATAGTCTTTGAAAGCTGTTGCAAATAACAGCAACTCTAAAATTTGAATACTCCCACAATGTTGGAAGCAACTAGGCATGAATAATAATAATAATAATAATAATAATAATAATAATAATAATAATAATAATAATAATATCTTGTTTGCTGTGTCATACAATATCATCATAATAATAATTTTTATTTCTTACCCTCCTCTCCTTGAGACTCAAGGCAGGTTCCAGCATAATTAAAACACATAAATATAAAAATCCCACAAATACACATATTAGAACATATTTCTATAAAATACATATTACAATACACATAAAATAGATTAAACACAAGACATGAGTTTAAAATGCATGTAGGCCTGCCGGAAGAGATAAGTTTTTAGATGGTTTTAAAATTCTGACAGCTGATCTAGCTGTTGGAGCTCTTCTGGCAGGTCATTTCATTATTGGGGTAGCTAATGAAAAGGTCCTCTGGGTGACAGTCACCAGTTGGGTTCAGATTGTATGGGAGAAGGCGATTCTGAAAGTAATCTGGACCCAAACCATGTAGAGCTTTAAAGGTCAAAATCAACACTTTATACTTTGCTAATTGGTAGCCACTGCAGTGACTTTAGGATAGGTGTAATATGTTCACTCCTAGATGTTCCCATAACCAATCTGGTTGCCATATTTTGAACCAGCTGGAGTTTCTGAACTTGGTACAAAAGTAGCCCAATGTAAAGTTCATTGCAGAAGTCCATCCTTGAGGTTACCACCAGTGTGCGCACTACCATCTTCATGTCCTCCAAATCTAGGAAGGGGCACAGTTAGCGTATGAGCCAAAGCTGGTAGTAAGCATTCCTGATTGTCGCATCTGCCTGGGCTAACATTTGGAGAGATGGATCCAAGCTGTGAACAGTCTTTCAGAGGGAGTGTAACCCTATCCAGAACCGGTTAACATACCTACATTCCCAGATTAGAACCCTTGATGGCAAGCACCTCTGTTTTGTTTGGATTCAGTTTCAGTTTATTTTTTTCTCATCCAGCCCATTACCTCCTCTAGGCATTCATTCAGAGGAGACACGCTATCCTTAGATGAGGATGTTTTTTGTATTACAAAACAGAGAACTTCACCAACAGCTAGATATGCATCTAGGCATATCTACTACTGGGACAGGTGACTTTGATTGACTTCACTCCTTACTCTGAGAAATGCCCAAAATAATTCTCGCTCTAGCCTGCCAAACAATGAGCCCTGTGTATTTCTTCCAACCTTATTTCTAAACCTCCTGAAGCAGCAGGCTTCCCTGTTTTTTTAGAATCTGACAGAGGGAGAGGCTTCTGCCATAATGAATTCTAACAACTCAAACTGCTAAAGCACGTTTGAATTCTTAATTTCAGTTTTGATTGGGTAAAGCTAGTGAGTCAGCTGAAATTGCTTGAAAATCAACATTAAGGTATAATTAAATAGTTCCAAGCTTTGAGCTCTACGATACTATTTGCTGTCACTCAATGCAATTATTGTTTTGATTTTTGTTTTGATTATTGTCTGTTGAATAAATTTTGCCCTTAGGAAAACTCTCTATAAATATAGGTTACTGGCTGCATTCTGTTTAAGAAGCTTTTCTACCAGTCTCAAAATCCACCTTATAAGCATGTGTATACTCAGAACATGTGTGAGTTTATAGTGGTGCTCTGAGGTCATGTCTTGTTAACAGAATTTTTTTTATCCACTGATCTGATACAGAGCTATTCAGTTTCAGCAAGGGCAATGCATCATGTACTCATCTCAGAACATGCCCTGACTATGTCTCAAGATCATGCATGCAAAAATAGAGGCCAAGAAAATGTCAAAAGATAGTGGCGCAATAATAAGAAAATGTTGCGGGCTGTCATTACACATATCAAAATCTCCTCTTGGAAGACACAACTCCCACTCAATGAGTTAGGTCCCAGAAGTCTCATTGCACAAGTGCCAAATAGGCCACTAGTCTCACAAAACTCAAACAACTTGAGTCAATAAAATCCTGGGCACAGTGTTCATTGGTATTAGTTGCCATTGTACCTTCCACAAATAAACCACACTGTGTTCTACTTGGTGTTGACCAAGAAGGCTTACAAATAGGGGATAGGGAAAAGGCAGAACTGCTTAATGCCTTCTTTGCCTCGGTCTTCTCACAAAAAGAAAGCCATCTTCAACCTCAGCAACATGGAATGGACGAAGGATTGGGGGAAATCCAACCCCAAATAGGGAAACAAGTTGTCCAGGAACACCTGGCCACTCTAAACGAATTCAAGTCCCCAGGGCCAGATCAGCTACATCCAAGAGTATTGAAGGAACTAGTGGAAGTTATTTCAGAACCACTGGCAATCATCTTCGAGAGTTCTTGGAGAACAGGAGAAGTCCCAGCAGATTGGAGGAGGGCGAATGTGGTCCCTATCTTCAAGAAGGGAAAAAAGAACGACCCAAACAATTACCGTCCGGTCAGCCTCACATCAATACCAGGCAAGATTCTGGAAAAGATCATTAAGGAAGTGGTCTGCAAACACTTAGAAACAAATGCGGTCATTGCTAATAGTCAACACGGATTTACCAAAAACAAGTCATGCCAGACTAATCTGATCTCTTTTTTCGATAGAGTTACGAGTTGGGTCGATACAGGGAATGCCGTGGATGTAGCATATCTAGATTTCAGTAAGGCCTTCGACAAAGTCCCCCACGACCTCCTGGCAAACAAACTAGTAAAATGTGGGCTAGACAAAACTACGGTTAGGTGGATCTGTAATTGGCTAAGCGAACGAACCCAAAGGGTGCTCACCAATGCGTCGTCTTCATCATGGAAAGAAGTGACAAGTGGAGTGCCGCAGGGCTCCGTCCTGGGCCCGGTTCTGTTCAACATCTTTATTAACGACTTAGACGAAGGGTTAGAAGGCACGATCATCAAGTTTGCAGACGACACCAAACTGGGAGGGATAGCTAACACTCCAGAAGACAGGAGCAGAATTCAAAACGATCTTGACAGACTAGAGAGATGGGCCGAAACTAACAAAATGAAGTTCAACAGGGACAAATGCAAGATACTTCACTTCGGCAGAAAAAATGGAAATCAAAGATACAGAATGGGGGACGCCTGGCTTGACAGCAGTGTGTGCGAAAAAGATCTTGGAGTCCTCGTGGACAACAAGTTAAACATGAGCCTACAATGTGATGCGGCAGCTAAAAAAGCCAATGGGATTTTGGCCTGCATCAATAGGGGAATAACGTCTAGATCCAGGGAAGTCATGCTCCCCCTCTATTCTGCCTTGGTCAGACCACACCTGGAATACTGTGTCCAGTTTTGGGCACCGCAGATGAAGGGAGATGCTGACAAGCTGGAAAGCGTCCAGAGGAGGGCAACTAAAATGATTAAGGGTCTGGAGAACAAGCCCTATGAGGAGAGGCTTAAAGAGCTGGGCATGTTTAGCCTGCAGAAGAGAAGGCTGAGAGGAGACATGATAGCCATGTACAAATATGTGAGGGGAAGTCATAGGGAGGAGGGAGCAAGCTTATTTTCTGCTGCCCTGCAGACTAGGACACGGAACAATGGCTTCAAACTACAGGAAAGGAGATTCCACCTGAACATCAGGAAGAACTTCCTCACTGTGAGGGCTGTTCGGCAGTGGAACTCTCTCCCCCGGGCCGTGGTGGAGGCTCCTTCTTTGGAGGCTTTTAAGCAGAGGCTGGATGGCCATCTGTCGGGGGTGCTTTGAATGCGATTTCCTGCTTCTTAGCGGGGTGTTGGACTAGATGGCCCTTGAGGTCTCTTCCAACTCTACTATTCTATGATTCTATGATTCTATGAAATGACGACTTCTTCCTTCTAAATTCCTCAGCATGTCTTCCAAACATGTTCTAGAAAAGCTTGCATAACTTCCAGGTGTTTGTGACTCCAACTTCTAGAAACTCTAGCCAGCTTGTCCAATGGTCAGGAATTCTGAGAGCTGAAGTCTAAAAACCTGAAGGGCAGAAAGATGTACAGGCCTGCTCTAGAAGGTTCCTCATCTCTCTTAGTCACACATATATATGGCACCATTGTGTGTTATAATGTAAGCCATCCTGAATCCCTATGGGAGGTGGGGTATAAATAAAATATTATTTTAAAATATTATTTTGATACAATATTATAATAAATTATTATTATTGACACAACAACATAGTATGACATGGCAAACAAGATAGATATGCTGGATTTCATATTATAAAATCACAAGTCAAAGACTTCCCAAGCATTTAGGACTGTGTGATGTATTTTCGGATGATACATGCAGATCCCAGTAAGGTGACCTTTTGCATTAGACAGATCAAATGTTTATTGTTTCTAAATGCCAGCTGAGATCTTTTGGCAGGGCACCTTGACAGCATAATAAATTGTTGTTGTTGTTGGTGTTGTTGTTGTTGTTGTTTTATGACACAGCAAACAAGATAGAGATGCTGGATTTCGTATCACAAAATCACAAGTCGAACACTTCCCAAGTGTCTAGGACTGTGTGATGTATTTTCGGATAATGCGTGCAGATCCCAGTAGGGTGGCCTTTTGCAGTTGGCAGATCGTAATTTTGTCAATGTCTATTGTTTCCACATGCCGACTGAGATCTTTTGACACAGCACCCAATGTGCCGATCACCGCCGGGACCACCTGCACTGGTTTCTGCCAGAGTCTTTGAAGTTCAATCTTGAAGTCCTGATAGCGGCTGAGTTTTTCCTGTTGTTTTTCGTTGATGCAACTGTCACCTGGGATGGCAACATCAATGATCCAAACCTTTTTCTTTTCCACAACTGTGATGTCTGGTGTGTTGTGTTCCAGAACTTTGTCAGTCTGGATTCGGAAATCCCACAGTATTTTTGCGTGCTCATTTTCCAGTACTTTTGCAGGTTTGTGATCCCACCAGTTCTTTGCTGCTGGGAAGTGGTACTTGAGGCATTATTATTATTATTATTATTATTATTATTATTATTATTATTATTATTATTATTATTAGGTTGTGCATGCATGGGGCTGGATAGTATAATTCACGTCAGGTCTATTTTCCTAAAGACACTGTTGGACACATCCCCTTGCTTGCTTTGCCTTGGTGTTGCACCCGCATTGTCTTATCTGAGACTTGTCTGCTTGACCCACATGGTAGCTTTGGGAATGGAAGAATGTGAAGGATGTTATAGTATACACCAACATTCTTCTTGGTGCAGTTATGTATATTGATCCATTGATAGACACAACATGATCTAAAGCTACCAGACTTCTTTTACTAAGCTACCAGTATGCTGATGACACTCAGCTTATGTTGAAGATGGAAGGCCGACCGGACTCTGTACCCGATAACTTTCATCAATGCCTCGAGGCTGTTACTGGATGGCTGCGTGCCAGCAGGTTGAGGGTGAATCCAGCAAAGACAGAGATCCTATGGCTGGGTCGACCGGGCAGTGAGGATATCCAGTTGCCTACCCTGGATGGCAAGGCGCTATGCCCATCATCATTGGTAAAGAGTCTGGGAGTCCTTTTGGACCCTCTGCTGATGATGGAAGCCCAGGTCTCCGCCATTAGTAGAACTGCCTTCTTTACCTGTGGCAGGCTAGACAGCTGGCTCCCTAGCTGTCAAGGGACGGCCTAGCTACGGTGATCCAGGCCATGGTCATCTCAAGGCTGGACTACTGTAATGCCCTCTACATTGGCCTTCCTTTGTTGGTAATCCGGAAGCTCAAGTTGGTACAAAATGCAGCTGCTCGACTTCTTGCGGGAGTCCCGATGAGATGTCATATAACACCAATCTTACTGCAGCTGCACTGGTTACCAATTGAGCACCGGATCACTTTCAAAGTGATGGTGCTTACCTTTAAGGCCTTACATGGTCTAGGGCCAATGTATCTGAGAGACCGCCTCACCCCCTACCAACCCCAGAGATCCCTCCATTCTGAGGACCAAGATCTGTTGGAAGTTCCCAGTTTTAAGATCTTGCGTCTAACAGCAACTAGACGTAGAGCTTTTACATCAGTGGCACCATCACTCTGGAACACTCTGCCACCCGAAGTTCGTGCCTTGCGGGACTTACCAGTCTTCCGCAGGGCATGTAAGACACACCTGTTTTGGCAGGCTTTTGATCTCCGTTATTGCTGTTTTTAAATTGCTTAGATTTTAGCTTGTTCTTATAAGCCGCTCCAAGCCCTGGGGGAGTGTTTTTAAGATGTTTTTAAAGATGTTTTCAAATTGTTAGATTTTAGCCTGTTCTTGTAAGCCGCCCCGAGCCCTAGGGGATTGGCGGCATATAAGTTTGAATAATAAATAAATAAATAAATAAATAATGAAACCAAAGGTGCCCTACCTGGTCACAGTATGGAAATTTCCTACTGCATTATTGATATATTATACTGTAGTTTCTGAAGGGTTTTTACCTATTTCTGAGTGAAAATATATGGAGTATGGCTAGTGAATTAAATATTATTTTATTGGAACTACTGTTAAAATTTTGGAGCTGCTTTCAAACAAATAGCTTCTTAATGGATTCTTTACCCATGCTTTAAATTTTCTCTTTAGTTATCTCTCAGTGCTTTTTTAATGTGAAGGTTTCTTGTCATATTTTTCTGCCTCCCTTCAAGAATACAGCATTGCACAGTTCATGCATACTAATTAACTAAGGGAGTTTTCCTCTTACAATATGCAAACTCTTGGGAACTCTAGATGGCAGACCACACAGCCAGTGCATTAGTCAGATATTCCACAAATATTTACCGTATATTAGCAAGCTACAGTGTTGGCAGGAGATAAGATCAAATTCCTTGTCTTGAGACTCAAGGGATATGGCTTGTAGTGGAGTGCTCTATAATCTGTATATAGTATGTCCCTGCCTGACTCATGGACAGAAAACATAATATAGGATCGTGGTAGGGCATGACACCAAAAGAGTCTATAAAGATCAGCAACTGCACTAGGAGTTGCGGTAGCACAATGGGTTAAACCCTTGTGCCAGCTGAACTGCTGTCCTGAAGGTTGGGTTGCTGACCTGAAGGTCGCCAGTTCGAATCTGTAAGACGGGGTGAGCTCCCGTCTGTCAGCTCTAGCTTGTGGGGACATGAGAAGGCCTCCCAGCTAACACAACCAGGCGTCCCCTGAGCAACGTCTCTGTCTCTGTAGATGGCCAATTCTCTCACACCAGAAGCGACTTGCAGTGTGTTCTCAAATTGCTTCTGACATGATTAACAAAAAGTAAATGCACTGAGTGATGGTGGCAAGATATTTTAAGATATTCAGTTATTAATAATTACATTAACATGTGTATGTGCATCTTCAAGGTGCCTTGTATACTTCATGAATTTCATAGGGTTTTCTTAGGCAGTAAATATCCAGTGGTGGTTTTGACCAGTTCCTTTCCCTAAAATTCAACCTACACCACCTTATATTTATTGATGTTCTCTCATCCAGAGGTGATCCTTCTTAGCTTCCAAGATCAAATGGAATGCAATGCCTTTAGGGAGACTCCGTATGATGTAGTGGCTGTTGTGTTGGTCTATGGCTCAGGAGGGGGCCCCCAGTGGCGCAGCATGTTAAAGCGCTGAGCTGCTGAACTTGTGGACCAAAAGGTCGCAGGTCTGAATCTGGGGAGTGAAGGGAGCGCCCGCTGTTAGCCCCAGCTTCTGCCAACCTAGCAGTTCAAAAACATGCAAATGTGAGCAGATCAATAAGTACCGCTCCGGCGGGAAGGTAACGACACTCCATGCAGTCATGCTGGTCACATGAGCTTGGAGATGAGCACTGACCCCCAGAGTCAGACACGACTAAACTTAATGTCAGGGTAAAACCTTTACCTTTTACCTATGGCTCAGGAGACCAGGGCTGGAGACCTTGGTTAAGTAACATTCTCTTAAAGATAGGCAAGAAGATCCCTCTGAAAAATATTGCCAAGAAGTTCCCCTGATAGGGTTACTTTAGGTGAAACATTACCTTCTTGGTGAAACATTACCTATGTTTTGAAAGTTTCTCCCAATAGCTTTTTCCCAATTATTATATTTTAGAGTGATGTTCTCATCCCATATTTTTTTGCCTCCCTTCCAAAAGACAGCATTGCAAAGCTAATTTATACTGGCTTGTAATAGGCACCGTCCACATTTTATTACCTTGTTTTACAACTTTAAAAATTTATTAGACATTTATTTGGTTTGGAGAAACATTTGCAGCTTTGAGGAGCAACATGATGCCAGTATTGTTGGGACATGCCATTGCTTACATTGCTGTCCTTCCACTAATTAAAGATGGGAGTTTTCCTGCTACAGTATGCAAAATATTGCGAACTTCAGGTGACAGATCATACAGTCAGCGCATTAGTCAAATATCCCACAAAGGCATACTTAAACATACAAGGTGGGGTATTATCAGGGTCTTACCCCTAGGTCTTATTTTCAGGGGATGTCTTATTTTTCCATGAAGAAGAATTCACATTTATTGTTGAACAAAAAATTGAACATTTATTATATACTGTACAGTAGATATCATACAAACCAGCATAACCAGACAAACTATGAATCCTATCAAGAATTTCTTGTTACTACCATTATTTCCATGTACAACAATTCTATGGTACATATATTTGCCAATCATGCATGCTCTGGTGTTCTGTTTGTTGGACATGCTTCCAAACAAAAACTTTGCTAGGTCTTACTTTCGGGGGAGGCCTTATATTTAGCAATTCAGCAAAACCACTACTAGGTCTTATTTTCTGGGGATGTCTTATTTTTGGGGAAACAGGGTATGTTAGGATCTTAGTGGGGATTGCACTATGTGTGATGGTGTCTCCTGACCTACTTTTGGTTGTGTTTTTGAATCCATAAGGATTAATTAAACTAGTGATTTATCTTTCTCTAGATGGATATTTATTAGTATTTCTAATTTGCATAGTACTGTGTTTTTCTGGGAACCTTTTATAATTATGTTTAAAGTCTTCTTGTATTTAAATCTGATAAAAAGTTGATATAGATATGAAGCAAACAATATTGACAAGAAAAAGATGTTTCCAGCATCTAGGTTTTTCGAACACACACAGTATATTAAAGCAAGATTATTCATGTTTCAACAGCATCCTAGGTATTGGTTTGCCTTAGTTTGGTATATAAGTTCCAGCAGTAAATAAAATATGCAAAGGAAGCAACAGGAGTTTATTACAACACCTTCATCTGCATTGCATTTTCTAATAGCAATAATTACTACATCTAGATAATTTCAATTCCAGTTGCTGGTTTTTTAAACTTGGAGAATGTTTTCTGAAGTAATTGTTATGTATGATATGACATGACATGATATGATATTATATTAATATTTCACCTTTTCCTGGTAAAAGTCATCAAATGGTTTGGAATATAAGTTAAAACAAAAAAATTCAAAGCTAAAAATTGAATGATATTATAATTTTATAAAAAATTATTTTGTAAAAAAAAATCCTAAAAAATAAAAATTCAAAAGGCAATTATTTTAAAAATTAATATAAAACCATCTAAAACACATTTATGCACTTTAAAAGATGAAAGTATGACCCGCCCCAATTAAAATATCTTTCTGCCATAACCAAAAATGTTTGTCTGAATAGGCATTTGTAAGCTATTGAAGTATACTTTTTTTGGTTTAACTAAATTAAATTACAATTATATATTAAAATCTAAAAATAAATATGAATGTGTTAAATCCCAAAATAATTACAATTTAAATCAGGATCAGCTCTAGAATAAACAGCTCCCTGGGTTGGGTCTCTTGTAAAGCAATGCCAGTTTTTAGTTTTTTAATATGTGGCTAATATAGGAAATTTAAGAGCAATATCCTATTTTTTAAAGCCATATCCTATTTTTTCATTTAAAACAAGTAACATCAGATACATAGTAGATTCAAAATGAAAAAAAAATATTTTGAAGACAAGTGATGGAAGTATAATTGTTTGTTCTTGCTCTTGTGTGCCTTCCAGTTATTTCTGCCAGGATGATCCTATCACAGGGTCTTCTTGGCAAATTGGTTCAGAGGGGTTTGCTTTTCCCTTGCCTTTGACACTGAGAAAGTGTGACTTGCCCAAGGTCAAGTGGGCATTGGGACCCTAGTCTCCAGAGTCATAGTCCAACACACAAACCATTACTCACCATTAGATTCCATCTGATCTTGGAAGGTAAATAAGGCTAGGCCTGGTTAGCATTTGAATGGGAGACTGCCAAGAAATAATCAAACAAACTCAATGTATATCCAAAAATCAATGTCTATCCAAAAAACAGGACTGTCCCAATCGCATATAAGTAGAAATCAGCAGTTCTTCTCTTGAAGTATAACGACAAGTTTTTCATGTGAGTAAATGTCCTGGATAGACATTGATTTTTGGATATACATTGAGTTTGATTATTTTCATATTACCACAAGCAGTGGATTTTGGTCTTCATAGTTTAGGGGAACCCATTGTCCTTTTAGACTGCCAAGAAATACCAGATGCTGTTGGCTGTTATTTCAGAGGACGGAACTGACAAAATCACCTCTGGATATTTCTTGTCTAAGAAAACACCATGGAATTAACTACATGGACAAAAGTGACTTGAAGACATACATGCTCGCACACATACATGTCAGCATTATGAATGTTTCCAAATATCTTGATTTAGAACTATTGGACTATAGGAATTATTTTTTTCCTGGTTTTGGTTCTACAAGGGTAAGTTATGTCCCACCAATGTTTGTGCTCTGGATCTTCTTTTAAGATCTTGGTTTTTTCCTGTTTTTATGCATTGTTATATGTATTTTTTTAATTTAATCCTTGATTTCTTTTAGTTTGGTATTTATTGAGATTCTCTATAGGTTTTATTAATATATGCGAGATACTCTTTATGTTCGTTTGTTTAGTTGAATATTTTCTGGTATGAAAAGTATATCTTCATATAGTGGTTCTCAAATTCTGGCTTTCCAGATGTTTCAGTCTTCAATTCCCAGAATCTGTGACCATTGACCATGCCGGCTGGGGTTCTGGGAGCTAAAGTCCAAAATATTTGAGAAGAGCAAAGCTGGGGATCATTGTATCATGGTATTTTTCCATAGTTTGCCCAAACTGAAATTGTGCTTGTGCTTACTTTTTAAAACACCGGAGCAATAAATAACTCTGAACTTTTCTTTCCACATTCATATTACGTCATTTTTTGTTGTTTAGAAAAGTATTTTTCCTCTTTGTTTTGAGCTTTGTTTTTTTCTGTGGCAACTTTATCAGACAATTCTGGATATTCTGGCAAGTTTAGGTTTGGTCTGCCAAAAAATGCAAAACAATGAGTGGAGTGCCTGGAAACCAGCTTTTGGTTTTGAAATGTGGTTTGTTTCACAGCAAATGTGTTTGAGCCTACAGCCTATTTAAGAATTGGATTACCACTGGAGACTTCAAGATGAGTAAATTCTTTCTTTTCATTGTTAACAAGGCATTCTGGTAGAATCTCTAGAGCTTGATTTGGAGCAGCAAAATAAAATTTAAAAAAAACCTGAGGTGCTGCATGCCACACTTTGCCTACCCTTGACCTAGTTACTCTCGTGAATAGACTATTTGTCATCTTATACTGGGACTTGTGTCTCAAGAACAAAATTAAGTATTGACTCCATTAGCACGTGTGCCTGTCACCTGACAGCATGAGACTTTCTGCAAGGAACTGCTGAACTCTGCTAATGTTGGGACATTTGGCTTCACATGGAGCAAAAACAGACTGAATCTGTAAAGCAAGGGATTGTATGGCTGCAATGGAGAACTGAAATGCAACTGCTTTCTTTGGCTGCCTTTGTTCCTGTTGTTTATCTGCCTGTCTTTTGGTGGAGGAGGAGCACTTGTTTTAAGCAGTATCTCAATATAAGAAGAGTGTGTGCAAATGTATTGTTAGGGAACTCAGCCAATTTCCTCTCACTGAACCTGTTAATAATCCAGGTTTTCCTATAGACTGTATTCAGGAACCACAAATCTGTAATCAGCCAGGCATTCTTATCCAAATGATCACAATCTGGTTCATCAGTGATCAGAATAACATCTGGGGAAATACAGTAAAGTCTTGCTTATCCAACCTTCATTTATCCAGCGTTCTGTATTATCCAACACAGTTTGCCTTTTAGTAGTCAATGTTTTTGTAGTCAATGTTTTCAATACATTACAATGTTTTGGTGCTAAAATTGTAAATAGAGTTATTACTACATAACGTTACCGTGTATTAAACTGCTTTTTCTGTCCATTTGTTGTAAAACTTGATGTTTTGGTCCTTAATTTGTAAAATCATAATGTAATTTGATGTTTAATAGGCTTTTCCTTAATCCTTCCTTATTATCCAACATTTTGGCTTATCCAATGTTCTGCCAGCCCGTTTATGTTGGATAAATGAGACTGTACTGTAGTGAATTTTTAGATTTAGACCTGGCATCCTAGCACCCCATCACATCAGTGTGGAAGATGGTATCTGACATCATCCATCCAATTTGGAAGGTCAGTTTTCTGTAATCTGCAATTGGCACCTGGCATAAAACTATTTTCAGAGTTGTTAAAGACAGCAAAAGTTAAAATGCTCTAATACTTAAATATGTATGTTTTGTTACTACAATATGTAGTGCTTGTTCACTTGCTTTTTTGTACATTCTGCAGTAACTAAGCTTGAAATGTGGTATTACTGCCTCAATACTGAAATGATCTTGTTTGTCAACTCATCTCCCTGGAAAGGTGCTTTACCTATCTTTTTGGAAAAGCTAAATAGTTTTAAATCGTTTTCTTTATTGCACTTTCTCCCACAGAAAAACACAAAGCAATTAAAACTTCCACATTCATAGCAGTAAAATTTATTGATACACCTGACATTATGCTGGGCAGGATAGGCAGCTGAAAGTTAGCCTGTGACTGTAGTATATCTTTCTTTCCCAGGTGAAACACAAAATAACAGGATATTAATTTGTGTTTTAAATCACTTTATAAAACTCAATGTGGGAGACACATCCAGACTTGTCAGATTTTAAAAGTTTAACTGGGGCAAAGGTGGTGGCTTGTTGAAATGGCACCACCAAGAATACCAGGGCCTTCCAAGTTCGACCCGCAAAGAACCTTGCCTGAAACCCTGGACATCAGTTACCAGGCAGTTCTGGATTTTTGACTAGATGAATAAATGGTCCAGGTCAGTAAGACAACATCCTATGTTTCTGGAGATGAGTCTTTTCATCTTTAAAACAGCTGACCCCCCCTTCTTTGACGAGCATCAGGAAGATTGCAAGCTGATGAATATTTCCCTGTACTGATGGCAGAATTAAATGATCACATTCAAAGACGCCATATGCCCGACACATCCTCAAGGCATCCAATCCCATTTGAACTTCAAAGCTAAGCAGGACCAACCATGGTTACTAGTACTTGGATGGCAGACTGCCAACGAATACCAGAGCAGTAGGCTACATTTCAGAAGAAGGAACCGGCAAAACCACTGCTGAGTATTCCTTGCTTTAGAAAACTGAGAAAATCATGGGGTTGCTATAAGTCAACAAGTGACTTGAATGCATGTATATATACACCTGCACAAACATGTATATCAATGATGTCAATATTGTGTTTATACGTACATAACTGTTGCCCAGGAATATATGTGTGTTTTTTTAAGGAGTATGCCACACAACCTGAATATCCTTTTTTTGCCTTGCTATCTGTTAAGGCTTGATTTCAGGACCTCTCATGGATACCAAAATCCAAGGATACTGAAATAGCACTGTATACAATGGTGTAGTAAAAATAGTCAGCAAAAAAAGATGGGGTTCGTGTTCTGAATTATTTTTCTTTTGGTTGAATGATGAACTTTCTCACTGAAGAAATTAGGATATCAATTATGTTATATTAATATAAGCAACACATCTTGAAAAAGTAAAACCATTGCCATTCCCTTAGTACCAGAATTTAGGTTCTTTCCTGCCCCTTTCGATGTTCAAAAAAGCAAGTGTATGGTTGCCCCTCTGTATCTAGATTCAAACATCCAAGGCTTGAATTTTTTTAAAACCACTGCTCTAACACTACTGCTTAAAACTACCCTTCTAGGTCATTTTCATGGGCAATAATCAAGATCACTAAATTACCAAGATCCTTCTTTAAAGGTAGTGATATAGATGCAAATGGAACAATAGAGGCGGGAAGACTTTGGTCCACCAGTTATTTTGTCCTTCTACACCCGACCCACTGTGAAGGATTATGGGAACTGCACCCACTTCTGATTGCTCACCAGTTAGTTCTTTTTCGGCAAATGCCTTGAGGGTTTTTTCTCTGATGAAATTATCAACTTTTCCAGTTATTGATGAAGTACACCAGCCCTACCTCATATAACCGGTAGGGCTGGGCTGTGGCGCAGGCTGGTGAGCAACCTGCTGCAATAAATCACTCTGACCATGAGGTCATGAGTTTGAGGCCAGCCGTGGCGTGGTGAGCACCTGTCAACTAAAAAATAAAAAATAGCCCCTTTGCTACCTAGCAACCCAAAAGATAGTTGCATCTATCAAGTAGGAAATAAGGTACCACTTATAAAGTGGGGAGGCAAATTTAATTTACGATGTTGGAATGAGGAAGTGCCATCACAGTGGATGATGAAGCAGCTGCTCCCCCGTGGCCAGAATCGAACATACCCTCAGGAGAAGGTTAAATTGACTCTGCGTCTGTCTTGGTTCTATGTGTATATAGGCATTGAATATTTGTTCTATATGTATATAAATGTGATCCACTCTGAGTCCCCTTCAGGGTGAGAAGGGCGAATATAAATACTGTAAATAAATAAATAAATAACCCAGAGCCAGGGATTGTGAGTGTTGCAATTCAATAATATCTGGAGGCCATTTCTGTTTTATGACATCATCCAAATATATTCTGCCAAATACTGTCTGGCTGTTTCAGAGGGAAGGGTGGACGGAATCCTGTATATCTTTCTTCATAGCCATCACCAAGTTGACAGAACAATGGAACAAATGAAAACCAGACATAAGTTTTGACATACTCTAGTTCTTCCATTCTAAGTCACATTTTTCCCTATATAAATGTCTGTAAAATGGGGTATGTCTCAGAATCGCAGGTACTTTTCTATATATGAAATTAGTGTGTCTAAACAATCAATGACATCTTAGAATCAAAGAAATAGCCGCAGTAACTGCAGAGGATTTTTGGTAGATCTGGAATACATCGGTAGAATAATCTCTCTTGAATTATAGTGATGCTGATTGGTGCAACTGAGCTGCTTAAAATAACAAAAATGTTCAAATGAATGTTTCAAAACTGTTATTATTATCCTTGAGACAATTCAGTGTATATCTACTGCTAAGATACAATAGCCTGCTCCCATTTTAAACAAAATCTTAAAAACACACAAAGTAAAAAGGCCTTAAGATAGCAAAACAAGAATTGTTTTAAAAATAAAGCACTCCAAACTTTTGACATCAACTTGTAATGTTTTGTTTTACAGAAAACTTATTCCAAATTATGAGTTAATAGGCTTTTAACATCTAAAAAAAAGAACATTCTTTTGGAAAACTTTTCCTTGACAAATAAAAATGAGTATTAAGCTCTCGCTTTCAACCAAGGTATTTCAGCAAAATGTGTGCCAAGAGTGATTTTTTGAGCTACCACTCAAATTTATTTTTCAATTCCCTATTCAGTTGGACCAAAATCCAAATTAACAACAGCAGATTAAGAGCAAAATGTAACAGGGACAAAGGTACATTGTTTAGTTTTAACACTAATTTAAACCATGGATAGTGCTATTTGTTGGTAATTTAAAAATAATACGACTGGGGAAAAATCACTGTACATTACAACTTGAGGCTGTTAAAGTGACAAATCCAGAGACTGTACAGTGCAAGACATGCTTTCCAGTTACAACTTCAAAACAAAGGGAGTGCAAAGAAATTAAAGCTTTTTTTGTCGAAAGTCAATTTACTTTTTAGGATAAAGAAAGCTAGCATACAGTACTACAGAGAGTTCTTCCACAGAACAGTAAGATCTTTGTCAACAGAGACTTTTAAAACTTGAACCGTGTCTTAACAAACCTGCGTGTTTGTCTAATGCTTAACAGTCTTTCTCAACCTCTGACAGGCCTCAGTAGTGTATCCTGGGACACCCACAGGCAAAAAGGAAGACCTGCTCTAGAGGAGCACCTCTACTATCTACAGGCAAGCAGAAGCTGGAGAACAGACAGGTTTATATATTCTCCTTCAGAAGTGAGACAAAATGGCTGCACAGAAAAAGAAACAGCTGCCCTGAAAGAATATGCAGAGCCATGGCTAAGGAACCAAGAAATGCTTTTATAGAACAATGGGGGAGGCCAACAATTTAACAGCAACTCCAGGCAAATGCTTTACCAAGCCGACTAAGCAATGCATGCATTTCTCCATGCAGGATAAAAATATGGCTCCAGATGCTCAGAAGTGGGGTAGGCCTTTGTGAAAATTAGACTTGTACCCCTTATTTGTTAAATTTACAAAATTATATATAACCAATACTGTAAGCTTAAGAAGTCATTTTTACTTGTTATGCAGACTCTCACATATATAAACTACATCCCAGACATTCTAAACAAGGTCACTTGCAACAAAAAGTCAACTTCCCTCCTCAAAACATTTTTTAAAGTGGATCTGTTCAAGTGACTAACACACCTGCTGTTTATCCATTCACAATTTTCTAATCAATTAATTTTGGATGTATTTCAGGGGAACAGATGCATAAACATAGGTTTCACTTTAATCTGCACAGAAAAATGAAAATTAACTTCTCAGAACATGATAGAGCAGGTCTGGTTAGTAAAAATCTATGGCAATTTATAGTGATCCTGTGCAGCAGACCCACTCAAACAGAAGCAGGGCAGGGTTGGGAAGTAATGTCTCAGCAATGAGAGGAAGTCACTGTTCAAGTCTATGGTGTTCTGAAGAACCAGCAGCTTGAAATGACACCATGCTGTGAATTGCAGGATCTAGACCGGACAACCTGCTTGGGCCACTAAAGCAGTGCATTTTCCGGGAGGTGTCAGTTCCCCCACGGTTATTTATTATTCCGAAGCCGTTTTGACTTTCTAAGGGAACCTATGGATTCAACTGCCTTCTTCCGTTTCCGAGGAGCCTCCTCGCTTGGTGCTGACCGTGAGGACTCTCCCACTGCGCTCTCCATAACCTCTCGTAGTTTGCGCTC